>NC_090228.1:28286863-28586863 GCF_024489055.1 Chanodichthys erythropterus
GGCCCCCGGCAAACATGTGACTATGGTGGCTGGTGTCTCTATTTTCACGTTCCGTGTAATAGAATCGCCAATTACTAGGGCACTTTCAACAGGATTCTCAGTGGGTGCGTCACTGAGTGGGGAGAACCTGTTTGATGTTCTAATCGGAACGGAAGAGTGGTGTTTGTTCTTGCCATTATGCCGCCTCACAGTCACCCAGTTAGCCTGCTGCGTGGCTTCTACAACCGGAACCGAATGTGCAGTGTTTACTAGGCTAGTCGCATCCAAAGCAGTATCTAAGGCCCTTTCAGTCTCACTATCCTCAATTAAAGTTTGGATGCGTGTCTCTTATTCTGAGATTCTCTCTGTCAGCCTGACAATATCCCTGCATTTATCACATGTGTAAGTCTCACTGCTGACAGAAAGAGCTAGAGTACCTCGCGGTGGATCGATGAATGCCGGGCAGCAACGTCTCCACAGCTTCCCGATCTGGCGAGGACAGATCAGAATAACATACATCGGATAAATCCGCCATTCAATCGACAAGGAAGGTTTGGTTTAAAGGAAAAAAGAAAGTAGACGGTAGCTAGCAGGCTAGCGGGCTATGGCTAACACTAGGTGATTACGCTGGTGGATTGCTAGTAATAAATCGTTCCGTTTAGTAATACTATGCAATAGGTTAAGTAATCTAGTGAAAATAAGAAAGTTATATTATGTGAATAGGAATAAAGAGAAGGATTTAGGATAAACTCCACGAAGCTCCGAGCGTAGGTCAGACAGCAGACAGGCAGCAGCCAAGCAGACAGGCAGCACCATCTTTCTTAGTACCCAAGAAAGATGGCAGACTTCGACCAATTCTGGATTTACGACAACTGAACAGATTCATAAAGGTGTTACCTTTCAAAATGCTGACTACAGTGCAAATTCTGGAAGTCTTAGAACTGGGAGAATGGTTCACTTCCATAGACTTAAAGGATGCATATTTCCACGTGCCCATCTGTCAAGATCATCAACCGTTTCTTCGCTTTGGCTTTCAAGGCCGGGTCTATCAGTACAGGGTCCTTCCATTTGGCCTGTCTCTGTCTCCAAGGGTCTTTACCAGGGTGGTTTCAGCAGCCCTTCGACCTCTTCAGTGTGCAGGTTTGAAAATTCTATCATACCTGGACGACTGGCTAATTTGTGCTCCTTCTCGCAATCAAGTCATGAAGGACACAGAAATAGTGCTTCAACATGTCCAGTCTCTCGGTTTCAAAGTGAACTGGGAAAAGAGCAGTCTAATTCCCAGACAACAGACAGTATTTGTGGGAATTTTGCTGGATTCACAACTAATGACTGCATCTTTATCACCCCAGAGGGTGGTGCATTTGCTCACTCTAGCCCAGTCATTCCGTCTGAACAAGAGGATGAAGTTAATTCAGTTTCAGCGATTGCTGGGTATGATTGCAGCAGCAGCAGTTGTGATCCCACTCGGCCTTCTCAGAGCCCGTCCACTACAACGATGGGTGAACAACTTTCAGTCACATCCCAAATTACACAGACATGCAAGGATAAGGGTTACACGAAGGTGTATCCAAATGTTACGCCCTTGGAACAAGACGTTGCTATCACAAGGGGGTTCCGTTGGGCAACATCCCAGCGAGGCGGTCTGTGATAAAAACGGATGCCTCTCTAATGGGGTGGGGAGCAGTTTGGGAAGGCAGGTCCATCAGGGGAATCTGGGAATCTCCTTGGACCTTGGAACACATCAATGTGCTGGAACTCAGGGCAGTGTATCTCTCCCTGAGGGCTTTTTACCCATTGTTGCAGAACAAACATGTTTTGGTAAGAACGGACAACATGTCTGCAGTGTACCACATCAATCACCAGGGCGGCACCAGATCAGCACGGTGTCTCCGGGTGACAAAGGAACTGCTTTCCTGGGCTTTTCTGAAACTCTCATCACTCAGGGCAGTATACATACCGGGGGTAGCAAACAAGGCAGCAGATCTTTTGTCTCAAACTGGATCTCTCCCGGGAGAATGGCGTCTCCATCCCGAAGTAGTGAGACTTATATGGAGTCGGTTCGGTATGGCGAGGATCGATCTGTTTGCGACCACAGAGACAACTCATTGCGACGTATGGTATTCCTTGAACAACCAGGGAGGTCCCTTGGGGATAGATGCACTATCTCAAGAATGGCCGAAAGATTCCCCTGGTGCTCAGGAGGATAGCATTGGGCCATCACAAAGTTTTACTTGTGGCCCCGAGGTGGCCAAAGAAACATTGGTTTCCAGCCCTTGTACGTTTGGTCCAAGGTCACCCCTGGCCGTTACCGAAGAGAGTCGATCTTCTTTCCCAAGCGGAGGGCCAAATCTGGCACCCGAAACCAGAGACGTTACAACTGTGGGTATGGCCTTTGATAAGTCCTTCTCTAAAGACTTAGATGAAGCTGTATTGAGGACAATAAATAGTTCCAAAGCGCCCTCTACATGGAGTAACTACTCTAGCAAGTGGAGAATTTTCTCAACATGGTGTCAAGACCGTCAAAACTCGGCCAGTTGTGACACCAATTTGGTTCTTCGGTTTCTACAGTCATTGTTGGACTCTGGGAAATCGGTAAATACCATAAAGGTCTACATTGCAGCCATCTCCCACTTCCACACATTAGTAGATGGTGTAAGTGTTGGCAAACACCCCTTGGTATCTCAATTTCTTAAGGGTGCACATCGTTTACACCCAGGGAGAGTTATGAGATCACCTTCTTGGGACCTTACTATTGTCTTACACTCACTGGCTAAAGCACCCTTTGAACCTTTGGAACAAGCTGATCTTAAGTTCTTGACATGGAAAACGGTTTTCCTTTTGGCAATATGTTCAGCCAAAAGAGTTGGTGAATTGCATTCTTTATCAGTCAGTGAAGACTGCCTGAGATGGAAGGCGGAGAAAACGGGGGTTTTTCTTTGGCCAAACCCGTCATTTCTACCCAAGGTCCTTAAGCCTAGTACAATAAATCAAGTAATTGAGCTTGATGCTTTCCATCCTGACCCTCTTTGTACGGGTACAGGGTTGGATAATTTTTCTCTTTGTCCTGTTAGAGCATTGCGTACATACATTGAGCGCACTCGCCCATTGCGGCACTCACACACACAACTATTTGTATGCTTTGACAAGAAGTGTACAGGTAAGCCTGTGTCTAAGCAACGTTTGTCTCATTGGATTGTGGATACAATTTCACAAGCATATTCGAACCAGAATCTCCCCATTCCGGGTGATCTGGTTGGTCACTCTACCAGGAGCATGGCTACTTCTTGGGCAGCACTCAAGGGAGTAGCGCTCTCAGACATCTGTGCTGCAGCCTCTTGGAGTACTCCATGTACCTTTACAAGATTTTATAGGATTAATGTGACAAATCCGAATTCTTTGGGGTCTACCGTTTTATCTGTTGCTAAGTTGCCAGGAGAGGGAGGAGATATTAGTCCCTCGTGACCCTGATGTTATTAATCATCCAGGTAAGACCGTGGTGACGGTCTGAGTGAGGTCGAAATAGATCATAAGTTATGTCTATAACTATGGATCTATGAGACCGAACGATGACCGTCACCATCCCTTGTCACTCGGGACGAACTGGGGCGTTCCAGGCAAGAGGAAGTGGTTGGTTCATCCGGATGTTATATAGTCAACCCCTAAGGTCAGTCACCTGACATTGTTGATATTAGGTCTCGAGGATAGGCGGAAGAATGGCGTCATTCAGGTAAGACCGTGGTGACAGTCATCGTTCGGTCTCATAGATCCATAGTTATAGACATAACTTACGTTCTGGTGTGGAAAACAACCATGCATGTCATTTCTGCAGGCTGCATCTTACTCTGTCACTTTGTTCATAGCTTTTGCTGGCTCTGAGACACTCACTTGGTATTTCTCCTGCTCTTTGTCTAGCAAAAAAAATCACTCATCACTTAACACTAGCACTACCGGAATTCTATAACTACTAGAACTGCCAATAGCGGTCATTTTGACTGTTCATACCAGACAGCAGTGAATGTCATTTTTGTCATGTTATATTTACTTCAAAGCTTCTATGGTCATGTTTTATGAAAAATGTGGGGTAATTTAAGCATACAAAATATAATATGTTCGTGATATTATTGTGTAAGAGCTACTAGACCTCCCACAAAAGTGCATGCCGCAATTTGCTTTCCGCAATTTGCATCCGGCAAGCTGGAGATCAAAGTTTTTCACCGCAGTTAAAATGTTGTTTTTGAAAGTCAAAATGTCAACAAATATAAAATGAAGCAGAATATTTCGTTAGATAAAAACATATTGTGAATTTTGGAAATGATTACATCTGTCTTTATTCAATACATTTTGACTTTTGGAGTTTACAATGCTTTAGCATTATCGGAAATGTTTGGACCACACGAATCGGAAACAATTTTATGCAGCCTCTAATGAAATCTAGAAAATCTTTTTTTACGAACCGGAATTATCTCTGAATCACTCTCAGAATCAGTGTCAGACAAACTGTCAAGAGACCAAGAGACATCGCTCTCTGCTCCTCCATCAGACTCTGCATCATCAATGTTCTCAAGCAAGGATAAAACCTCAGTGACAGTCATTTTCTTTCTTGTTGCCATTTTGACAGTAAAGCTAAGTTTTAGCTTAGCAAAAGCATACAAAACTGCCAGAGAAAGGTTGCTAGGCAACAGCTACGCACATCTTTAACGGCGGGAAAAAGCGCTGAGGAGATACAACGCCTGTAATATGTGCGGTCAAATCACGCATCATGTTTGTTTTCTTTATTTTACAAAAAGCACAACATTGTGTTTTTACTCTGAGTGTACAAAAATAAAAGAAGATATTCTATAGTTTCAATTGATATATTACTTATGTCTCTATGACAAGAAATGACGGAGTATTTTAAGTCTGTTTTGCTACAATGTGAAAAAAATCCTGCAAAACGAGCCGGCGCGTTTTCAGACCTCAGAGAGTTAAATGACCAGAACCATCTTTCGGAAAATTTTATTAGAAGCATAATTTATTTTTATGCTTTAACTGAAGTCTCATTTGTCTGCATTGAGCGGGCGGGGTTTATGACCTGTACTGCATCCAGCCTCCAGGGGGCGATCAAAGAGCCCGCAGCTTCACTTTTCAGGCCGTATGAGGCACACCCGCGCCTAGGCTTATATAATTATAATTTTTTTGTTGTTCTTTGAATTATGAGTCTGTTGTTTTAATTAAAATTAAAATCATTCATTACATAATGATTTTATTTCTATAGGCTATATTTTTAAAAATAGAGTCAGCTCTTCAGATATGTAAGCTGGCTCCCCACATTCACGTAAAAAAGAGCCAGCGTTACAATATATTCGGTTCCTGAAATATTGTGTTCCACTGGGTGGCGCTTCCGCGAATATTCATGACATCCTCATCTTGTGGGCGTGTCCTTGAGACAATGCACAAGCGAATGGAACTGAAAATATTAGTACACGCTCCTCAAATCGCATCGGTTTAATGGATTATTTCGAAAAGGTAATAAAATGTTTAGTGTTAGTCAACAGTTCACATGTTCAAAGCAATGCATAGTTTGTGTAATATATGATAAATCTTCTGAGCTATTTTGCCTGATTGAGGACAGGCATTCAGATTAACAGTTAACGTAAGGATACAGCAGAGCAAACATGAGTGAATAACCTTGTATTACATTGATGTGTTTCTGTTTAGTTTTTCATTTGTGAGGCTTTAAAAAGTTTTTGAATAGTTTGATTGTCATTCTGTGACTAGACTGCATAGTGTTGACAACTTGAATTAAACCTCTACAAATGTCCTAATAAAAAGTATATAAGCTATAGCCTGTTGTGAATATTCTGTGTCATCCTTAATTTCTTAAATATTTTGATATTTTCAGGGTTTATCACCACAGTAGGCCTAAGACTTAAGTAGTAGGCTACCCTTATCAACACTAAACTACAAATATTTCCTGTTTTCTCATATTTTACTGGATATCATGACAAATTATCATTATAGTCCAACGAATAAATGCACACTTGGATGTTATTTGTCACATATTTTTGTTGCAAAGCAACATCAAATTTTTTTTGTTTTGTTTTTCACACAACTGTTTTTCCAGCAAATTTCTTAACATCTAAATATTTGAACAAACAAAAAAGATTCAACAACTGAGACATAAACTGAACAAATTTCACAGGCGTTTGATCAACAGAGTATCTGAAAGTCTGGTGTGGCACCAGCTGCTTTAGAGCATCTCATCCTCAGCACCAGATTTGCAGCTCTTGCTGTGAGATGTTACTCCACTCTTCCATCAAGGCATTTCACATTCTCAAACATGTCTGGTGGACTAAGGCACGTTCGCACAGGTGATCAGAGACCCTGGGCATCTTTATTCTGCTGTTTCTCAGAGTCAGTAGAAAGGTCTCTTTAGTGTCCTGAGTTATTGTAACTGACCTATAGTTGTATGTGCAATAATTGAATAACATAACAAATATTGTTAAAAACCCTTTCTAAAGATCTGTAAAGCTTATTTGGATTGTACAAAATTATCTTTAAAATATTATCCTGAAAATTGACTTTTTTTAATTGTGGGTTTTTTTTTTTTAAACAACAAATCCAGTTGTAGCCTATATAAATAATAATTACATTAAATGTTATAACAATTACAGAAGTAATTACTCTATGAATGTAACTCTAATTGAAAAGACATTTAAAACAACTTGAAAAGAAGCAATGCTAAATGTGAGGTTCTGAGGTAAATATTAATACAGGGCCTTGGCACTCGGGAACAGCCTTCATGCATGTCCGGATCACACACTGCCAGAGCTCTCCAAGACTTCAGCTCTCACATCCAGTCTGAAACAGACAGTCACTTTACAAGATGATGAGAATAATTTGGAAACATCACAAGAGCAAAACCGTATCGTGATGATAATAACAAATAACATCATCTTGTAAAGTAGCTGTCTATTTTTTCTGTGCATTAGTGCTGTATTACCTCACAGAAATAAATTATATGATTATTATCAGAATTATTTTATGTGTCTGCTTTTGAAATTGTTTAAAATCAGGTACATAAGGTTGTTTGAGTATGTGTTATGTTTGACACATTTCATGGTTTTGTGCTGCAATATCCTGCCTTGTCAAACTTTAAATATAACAAAACTTAATTATAATTTCCTATCATAATTATAATATTTTAAACAAAATTAACATTCTTTAAGTATCTGCAGGCATGAAGACTGTCATCAAAACAAAGCTCCAAAGATATATTCCAAAGGAATATTTTATTACCTTTTCGAAATAATCAATTAAACTGTTGCAATTTGAGGAGCGTGTACTAATATTTTCAGTTCCATTCACTTGCGCGTTCTCTCAAGGACACGCCCACAATAGGAGGATATCATGAATATTCGCGTAAGCGCCACCCAGTGGAACAGAATATTTCAGGAACCGAATATATTGTAACACCGGCTCGTTCGCAAACGACCCATCACTGCTGTCAGATGCGCACATGCTGTGTCACGGTGAGGGTCTGAACTTCAGAACTTCAAGAAAAGTAAGTTTATTTCTCATGTTCAAGTAGTGAAAGTGAAAGTGAGATGTGAAGGCGTAACCCATACTCTGAATGTGTCCTCTGCGTTTAACCCATCCGGTTAGAGCACACACATTATGAGTACACACACACACGCACGCGCGCGCGCGCCTGAGTGATTTCAGCCTGTCCTAGAATATCTAAGGCAGATGCGCAACAGATCGGAAACCTCGTGACGCGGGGTTGGTTCCACTGCGGCTATAAGATTAATATGCTCTTTTCTCAAATGTCGCTTCTTACCTTTTCTGTTTTGTCTGCTTTACAAGTTACGGTTGTATAATCTATAAAGAAATTAATTTCTGCTTGTTTGTAGTTTACATCCACTCATTTTTACCGGCGGGTGGTTTTAATCCCGAGCTGTCAGCCAGTATAGGCTGCACAGCTGCTCGTATCACCGTATGACTAACATTATTTATATCATTTATTCATAAAAAAACTGAACTCCCAATATATGCTTCTATGCGGGATATAAAGTCGTGAGAGAGACATAATATTGTCGCCAAAACCGTTCAATCATTTTCATGACATTTAATTCGTAAAAAGACTTTGATTCCCGAGCTGGTTCTGAGGCTCGACTATCTGTCACTGTTATCCGGCGTGTCGCCATTTCACCACAACCTATAAGTATGTTTTATTCTTTGGTGATGTGTTTTCCATTTATAATTTCTATATAGCTAATAGTTTTTTTTTAAAACATGTTGTAGCAAAGACGTAAACAAATACAGTTAGTATTGCTAATTCAAACTTATTCGACAAACATCTTTTTAAACCACCAGAGAACTTCGGATGTGGATGTTTGTTGGAGTTTATGTGATCACTGTAAATTATTCTTTGAATAACGCTTTTATGTAGTGTTTACCCACATGTTCGTTTGACTACAGGCACGATAAACTTCTGTGTTCTGTGTAAACTGTAATAAACCATGATTAGTCTTCGTAATTGACTCATAGTTCTGGCAACAGATATTTGGCTGCACTCGTTCTATAAAGACAAACATTATGCTTCTACAGGTCCGTAGCCAGCCTATTGAAAGGGGGGGGTTCTTTTTTTCAAAAAGTGGACCTTTTTGCAGTTTTTCTCCTCCTTTTGTATTTAATTATGAGGTTCAAATACTTCATTTTGGTGACCTGTTATGCACTAATTTGTGCTGGATTAGCTTGTCTGCTGGTATCTTAATGAGCACGCTTTTTGATGCACCTAAAATATTTACTGCATTGTTGTCAAATTGCTTCCTCATGTACCACCTTTGTCAGTCCATACACAGTTCATAAGTTTAAAGACCACAGTAATATATATCCAGTGTTTCCCACAGGATTTTGTGAGACTGTGGTGGGCGTACATCGGTTCCTCTAGGGGGGTTCGGGGGCATGCCCCCCCCCCCGGAGGAAAATTGTGTATATTTTAAATTTACATGCATAAATCTGGTGCATTCTGAGAACAAAATTAAGTGACTAGATCAATGAAAAAATTTGTTCTCTTGTAAACAATTTTGTGCTATAAAAGTAAGTTATTTATTGGTGATGGTAGGGCAATAATTTAGCCCTACATCTAAAGCCTGCATCTGTATTTGTGGAGCTAATGACCATGGTCACTCTTTGATTTGTTAACCAATCCAGAATGCAAACACACCACTTCATTATAGATAAAAATAACAAATGACTAAAAATATATAATCATAAGCTGACCAATAAATAAATAAGTAAACTAGGTGAGTATATAATTCAGCAGCAAAAAGTATTCTAGACTAATTCTTTGGAAAGAAAAAACAACAACAACAACAACAACAAAAACTTTGCACAGTAATTTTATAAATCCAAATGTTAATAAAAAGTTTAAAATGACTATTTGTATTCTTACGAAATGGAAAATCCCTGTGTATATCTGACTGCATCTAACAGTTTATTAATCATATGTTTCTTCTCACTTTTTTAAATTCCAGTTATTGTGCGTGTGACACGAATTCATAGTCCTTGTGTTGTGCGATCTAACAGACATCCTGTAGACAGAATGATGACATCGTTCAGAAACAGCAATAAACTCCAGCAAGATAAAGTCATTTTATGCAAATCCACAGCTCTTTATCTACATATCAAGTAACCGCAGTAAAGATAGTTTGCGGTTTGATATTCAGATTTCCTTTGGTTATAAATAAGCAGTGCGCTGTCATAGACATGCAAATAATACTGAATATCGTTCTCCATGATTTGTGAATTAAGGTGACACTGTCCTTTGGGCCGAAATCAGTTTTTTTTTTAATTCACAAATCATGGAGAATGATATTCGGTATTATTTGCATGTCTATGACAGCGCACTGCTTATTTATAACCAAAAGAAATCTGAATAGTAAACCGCAATTTCAGATGAATTTGAATATATAGCACGAAAACTTAATTGCTTCTAGTCTACTTATTTTGCTCTATGATTCCCACTTTTGCCATATAAAAGAGCGCAATCAGATGGTAATTTAAAGCGACCTAATTTCCGTTTCATTTTGAGACTGGCGGGACAAATTATAATGTGGTGGGCGGCCACATGATAGTCAATGTATGGGAAACACCAGGGCGCAGGAGACATTTTCAAGGTTGTACGGAACGCGGGAAATGAAGTATACCCGGGCCTTAACCGCTCTAAATTGTAATGGACTGGAGCTCACATTCACATCGGGAACACGGGAGCACCGCGATGTGACCGCAAAAAGCACTTACTTTCACGATCAAAGTGCACGCCACTGATAAGCATTGTAAATTAAGTATTACAGTATACACATACCAATTAAACACACAGATCTCCTCTCGTGCGTCCACCACTATGAGGCAATATCACTTTCGTTTCTATTTCAGATACCTCTTTTATAGATGCCATCAATGATTTTGCCTTTCAAGATGTAATCACTGAAATCAAAACAGTCCATAAACCTTAAATCCTCACGAAAACTTAAGTCAAGCCAGCTCGCCTGAGAGATCAGCCTCCTTACCTTAAAGTGTGAAATTTCTCTCTTTCTAAATGGACGGTTTGGCTTGATTGACAAACAATAACGTTCGGGCATGATTTATATACCATCAACCCGTCCTAAAACGTTAGCACGCTTTGATCGATGGTTTGGAGATCGTGTGTTTCTCCGTTCGAGAGCGCATTTCCTGTTCACATCCGCGACAAAACAGCTGATTATTTCCGAACGGATCGCTTACAGAAACGTGAAAATGGTCTCATTTGAAAGAAAATATCCTAAGCTAAAAGATGATATAGTGTGACTAATTGAAGCAGCCCTTATCAAAAGTGCGGGGGTCGACTTCTATCTTTTCAAAACTGCGGGGGTCCTGACCCCCCTGTCCCCCATGCCAACGGCGCCCCTGGGAAACACTGTATATATATATATATATATATATATATATATATATATATATATATATATATAAAACCCCTCCCCCCCATCATTCAGAGGCGATGCTTCTTCACCATTGCTTTGAAAAGTGTATTGCGAGAACTCTCTGAACTGCACGCGCGGCGCGCACACACGTCCAGCTACAAATGTAGGCTATCATATTAATTTGAAACAGCAACCCAGAATATTTGTCACAAGCATTGATTAAAAAATATGATGAGAAAAAAAAAAGAAAAAAAAAAGCGACTTAAATCTGGACCTTTGGTAGTGAGGGGGGGGGTTCATTCGAACCACCCGAACCCCCCCTGCCTACGGGCATGTTCTATACAGTCAGTAGTGATCAGATCCGCCGCATGCGCGTGAAGAGAGAACGGTGAGACAGTGAAATGAGCTGTGACGCACTGATGAAAAATGCGTTGATATTTCGGGTAGTTTATAGTGTCAAAGTTATGTTTAGACCCGTGACGCATTACAGACGCATGAAGTTGTTTTCAAGCCTCCATTCTCGTTAACGAGTTTGTTATAGATCATGACGCAACAAGTTTTCCGTTGTGTATGTGTGTGCGTGAAGCTGAAAAAGGCCTACTAGCGGTTAACAAGTGATTCGCTGTAGGAGCTGAATACCCTCGTGTTTTCTTTGTTTAAATACAGTTTTTGTTTCATTTGTTCAAACGAACTTGAAACAGTGAACGCTGCTACTGAATCGTGTGAAAAAGGTTTGTTGAGTCGTCGGATAGGGCCGTGTGTTGTTCGTCTTCTCAATACGCCTCCATCAGCTGGGATTGTGGCCTCGTCAGATCAAGCTGCTGTCGTCAGGATCGCGGGTACAATCGCTGTGGGTTATTGAGTGAAGAGACATTACCCTGCCATCCGTTGGACACCATTCAACACCTCGTCCACGAACTAAGAGTGGTGATTACCCAGCAAACATTCGGACGTCTACTGACCGTTGAAAAGACGTCCGTCCAACACGTCCCGTCATGGTTGAAAAATAGTTCCAAAATGAAAGTTGAACCGACGTCTTTGACGTCTTCTGGAAGTGAACTGCACGTCTTTTCTGCACGTCCATAGACGTCTAAATGCGTCGTCTTCTGGACGTGTAAATGCGTCGTCTTCTGGACGTCTAAATGTGTCGTCTTCTGGACGTCTAAGTGTGTCGTCTTCTGGACGTCTAAATGTGTCGTCTTCTGGACGTCTAAATGTGTCGTCTTCTGGACGTGCAAATGTGTTGCTGCATATTTTAAGTGTATATATAAGCCTTATTATAAAATAATCACACACCCATTGTGTAACATCGTGAAAGGCAATTAATTATGTCTTGAGGTTTAACTTGACAAAAGGTCATCACAAATAACACATTATTTGTAGACATAAGCAAAAAAGAAGCATGTTCTGATTTAGCACAATTTATTTTTTGGAACGGTTTCTGTTAACCAAATTAAAACAAGTACAAAATCCTGAATTATATAAAGGGATAGTTCTCCCAAAAATGAAAATTCTGTCATTTACTCACCCTCATGTTTCAAACCTCTATACCTTTCTATGTTCTGTTGATCACAAATATATTTGGAAGAATGTTTGTAACCAAGCAGATCTCACAACCCATTAACTACCATTATAGAAAAAAAATATATTATGATAGTTAAGGCGGCGAGATCTGCTTAGTTACATTCTTCCAAATATCTTTGTGATCAAACGAAATTAGAAAGTTATACAGGTTTGAAACATGAGGTTGAGAAAATGAACATTTTCATTTTTGGGTGAACTATCCCTCAAACACATTACAGTGGTTTGGCTCATTGTTTATATCCTCCACCCCCAGCTCTTCCTGGAGCGTGCTTGAGGTGTTCCCCCATTGCTGCATCTATTTCAGAGTCTGTTGTGTTTGGGCTCCACCTCTTCACAGCATCTAAGGGGAGAGAATATATTTATTTTTAAAATAATTAAAATGAAAAATTTGAGTTAAATGACATGCACTTATTTTCAAAATATCTTTATGGTGTACAGCTAACATAAAAAAAAAAAAAAAAACTTGGAACAAGATGAATTAATCATGAATGAAACATCAAAAAAATGCTAATCAACATGGATTACATTTTATTTTATTGTATAAAACATATTCTGCTTTAAATGGGTGTTAGATTAGTTGGTGGAAAACAGCTTTTGTCCCCTCTCCATCTTCAATACCACTGTGGTGCCCTTGAGAAAGACCCTTAACTTGGTATGTGACTGTGAGAAAGTGAACATGAACATTTCTGATAAAGAGAGGTGAGCTGTGATGTCCCCTGAATAGATAAAGCATACCAATAAAATTCTCATCAATTTACAATGAACAATGCTTTTTTTTTATATAGACGCATTCCCCAACTTACCTTAAATAATGTCATATAAAGGTGTGGCTTTAAATGGCTTTTTCCCAAGCTGGCCGCCACCCCTCATATTAAATTTGGACATGAGAGCATTTGTCATCATTCTGTGAAAGAAATTTAAGATTACTTCACCTTAGAAAAATAACCAAAAATGGTCAATAAATCACAATTAACAGTAAGATGCAGTGTAGCAATTGCATGCAATGTTAAAACATACACTTTCACAACTACTCATCTATCATGTAACAAGTGCTATGCACTATATCCTCATCCATAGGTTTTGGTGACAAGTAATGAATATCATATATTGCTTACACTGAAATTATGTTTTGATTTCTTGTTTTCAGTCTGGCTGACTGTCTGAGCCAGTACAGACACATTAAAACTTCTGAACAAGTGATGTGTGACAGATTAAATCCTGACTTGAAGTAATATAAATGGCTGGGTTAATTATGGTGGTAATCAAGATATATTTTTTGGAAATATTATATGGGACTACACAATTCGAGGGAAATACATACCTGTTCATAACTTTGTTCACACAGTCGCGAACAGAATATCCACCAACTCTGGACAGTTGCTGGACCTAAATGTGAAAACAATTGAAATAATGCTCAAGAAAGATACATGGAACTATATACACATACAAATACATATATACATATTCTTTATGTCAAAACTTACACAGATAAACTTGACATCAACATCTTTGATGGATTCTTCAAAGAGTTTTAGGTCACTCTCTGAATCCATCTTCTTTAGAGATGTTGTAGACCTGCCAGGGTCCAGAATGCCAACTATTTGCTTAAGTTGATCTTTCAAATCGAACAACATTGAAAAGACCTTCCTTTGAAATTCTGAAAGAAAAATTAGAGTAATATAACAACTGGACACCTGAATAATTAAAAATTCTTCATTATGACACTTGCAGTCACAATTTGAGTTCATGCAGAGCATAACATTTTACAAATTTTTTGGACACTTTTTCCCAGTTTTGTTTTCCTGCTGATTTCCGGTAAAAATAAGGTAGTGAAAACAGAAGTGCAAGGCTGAATTTAAAGTGAACAAAAACACTTATTGTCATTCAATACTTGGTTTAAACTGGCCATTGTTTTAAAACCACCACATATAATATTTCTTACTTGTGGTTGACATGGGGTAGGCACTCTTTGAGGGTCTGGTACCACCTATTGAAAAAAAAAAAAAAAAAAAAATGAAAAAGAAAATAAATAAAACATTGTAAAATGTTAACTCAATTGTGGATAGGACAACCCCATGGCTGGAGCTAACTCCTCGATGCAGCTGTCAAGAGGCAAAACATTAAGAATTGCTGTTATTATTTTTTCCAGACCACTGTGTAGAAGATGTGATTCAAAGCTGAATTTATCATAATTACTACAGTAATAAGAGTCACAAGATCCTTCACAAATCATTCTGATATTCCGAATTAATGTTCAAGAAACATGTATTATCACTATAAGTGTTGAAAACAGTTGTGTACAATTTTATCAGGATTATTTGATGAGTATAGAGTTCAAGAGAACAGCATTTATCTGAAATATAAAGCTTTTGCAACTTTGATCACAGGAATAAATGACATTATACTATTTTAAAAATAAAAAATAGTTATTGACATAAAGAAAATATTCACAATATTATAGTTTTATTATTATTTATTTATTTATTTTTAAATGCAGCCTTAATGAGCATAGACTTATTTAAAAAAAAACCAATTAGTACAGTTTCAAAACTTTTGACTGGTAGTGTATATTGAGCTGTGTTGTCACTAAGGTGGACTGGGTTAAAAATAAGATGACTAAAGTTCTCACGTACACTGGGGTGCCCTCTGGGACTGGGGTGTCCTCTGGGACTGGGGTGTCCTCTGCGATTGGGGCGCCCATGAAGAATTTGGGACAGGAGACAATACTGAATACACATTACAAACAAAAGGTGTGAAAAATAATACAAATTTATTTAAGGTAAAAAATGTCACATTAATTGTTGAACACTGTAAGTGTACGATTAATTAAAAATCCTCTTTATGTGGATGAAATTAAACAAGAAAACAATACTATGCCTCTTTCGGTTGCCCCAGATGGCCTGGAGAACGAATCATAAATTCTCCGTCTGGCAGATGGCTGTTCGTTATGTGAACCTGAGAGACAAATTGAACATGAAATGTAACTTCATTTAGTACAATAAACTTTACAAAAGTTTTTTTTTTATTATTATCATTAAAACAGTTAATTTTATGAAAGTGTAAATATTAACAGTAAATCACTTCACTGTATAATACCACATTAGTTATGAAATCATCTGGCTGTACTTTTAGGTAATTCTTGTTGAACAATGACAGATATTATAAGCTCTGTATTTGTAACTATTAACTTCAGAGAATTTAGTGATTCAGAGAAATGTATGTTTATACGCTAAGCTGTGTTATCACTAAGGTAGAATCCATTTAGAATAAGATGTGTAACGTTCTCACATAGTCAAATTTATTTATTTTATTTATATAGCGCTTTTACAATTGGTAATTGTTTCAAAGCAGCTTTACATATTAGAAGCACAGAAAAAAAGGGAAGTGGTTAAAACTGTACAAACAAGCGTGGTAATATGTAACATATACAAGATGGTGCTACATTAAGCCAATGTCGGCTGACTTCCAGGGGTGGAAAAAACCCCCTAGGAGAAAAACCCAGCGTGCTAGCACTGGGAAAAAAGTCCTAGGAGGGAAAAAACCCCTTGGAAGATATATATATGTAAATGTATATGGAGATCAAAATCTGAATTGTACATTTTATTATAGAGATTAAAAATCGATTATATATAAATATTATATATCGATTATATATAAATACATACAGTGGGATGCCCTCTGGGACTGGGACTGGGGTGCCCTCTGGGACTGGGGTGCCCTCTGGTACTGCGGTGTCCTCTGGTACTGCGGTGTCCTCTGGGACTGGGGTGCCCTCTGGGACTGCGGTGTCCTCTGGGACTGCGGTGTCCTCTGGGACTGGGGTGTCCTCTGGGACTGGGGTGCCCTCTGGGACTGGGACTGGGGTGCCCTCTGGGACTGGGACTGGGGTGCCCTCTGGGACTGGGGTGCCCTCTGGTACTGCGGTGTCCTCTGGTACTGCGGTGTCCTCTGGTACTGCGGTGTCCTCTGGGACTGCGGTGCCCTCTGGGACTGCGGTGCCCTCTGGTACTGCGGTGTCCTCTGGTACTGCGGTGTCCTCTGGGACTGCGGTGCCCTCTGGTACTGCGGTGTCCTCTGGTACTGCGGTGTCCTCTGGGACTGCGGTGCCCTCTGGTACTGCGGTGTCCTCTGGTACTGCGGTGTCCTCTGGTACTGCGGTGCCCTCTGGTACTGCGGTGTCCTCTGGGACTGCGGTGTCCTCTGGTACTGCGGTGCCCTCTGGTACTGCGGTGCCCTCTGGTACTGCGGTGTCCTCTGGTACTGCGGTGTCCTCTGGGACTGCGGTGTCCTCTGGGACTGGGGTGTCCTCTGGGACTGCGGTGTCCTCTGGTACTGCGGTGCCCTCTGGTACTGCGGTGTCCTCTGGGACTGCGGTGCCCTCTTGGACTGCGGTGCCCTCTGGGACTGCGGTGTCCTCTGGTACTGCGGTGTCCTCTGGTACTGCGGTGTCCTCTGGGACTGCGGTGCCCTCTGGGACTGGGGTGTCCTCTGGGACTGGGGTGCCCTCTGGTACTGCGGTGTCCTCTGGTACTGCGGTGTCCTCTGGTACTGCGGTGTCCTCTGGTACTGCGGTGCCCTCTGGTACTGCGGTGTCCTCTGGGACTGGGGTGTCCTCTGGGACTGGGGTGCCCTCTGGGACTGCGGTGTCCTCTGGTACTGCGGTGTCCTCTGGGACTGCGGTGCCCTCTGGGACTGGGGTGCCCTCTGGTACTGCGGTGTCCTCTGGTACTGCGGTGTCCTCTGGGACTGCGGTGCCCTCTGGGACTGCGGTGCCCTCTGGGACTGCGGTGCCCTCTTGGACTGCGGTGCCCTCTGGTACTGCGGTGCCCTCTGGTACTGCGGTGCCCTCTGGTACTGCGGTGTCCTCTGGGACTGCGGTGCCCTCTGGGACTGGGGTGCTCTCTGGGACTGGGGCGTCAATCCAGAATTTGGGACTGTAGACAATACTACATAAACATTAAAAACAAAAAGGTGTGAAAAATGATAAGTCATTTAGGGTCAGAAAGGACACATTAATGAATCAATAACAGCATAACTGTACGATTACCAAAAAAAAAATCATCTTTAGGTGTATGACATTAAACAAGAAAACAATACTATGCCTCTTTCAGTTGTCCACGGTGGCCTGTAGAACGTTTCCTGATTTCTGGAAGATGGCTGTTCATTATGTGACCCTGCAAGACCAATTATACCTTGCATGTAATTTCATTAAGTACAATAAACATACACATGCACAATGTAATTTATTTTAAAAAAAGTTCGTAGTTGTCTAAAATATTAAAATAAATCACTTTTTAAATCAATGTTTTTGAATATTATGTTGATATTCAGGCAAAACCTGGACTCATGGAATACATTTTTACCTCTAAATGAGAATGACATATTAAAGGCAAAAGTGACGCATTTTTTAGCCAAGCAATGTGTTTGTATAGTGTGGGAATGCACTCAGGGATGCACCCAAATAATAACAGACAGCATCAGTAGCACTTACGTCTCATGGTGTCATTGATTATTCTAGGGTATAGTTCAATAACACCATCTTGATACTGATGTTTATTGTCATGAAGTGTGCTATCACCTGTGTGAACAAAACACACCAAAATAATTTATATACATTTTTGAGTTTCATATCAAAATATATAAAAGTCATTATTGAAAGCATGATTCTTTTTGTAGTATTAAGCAAAGCAGTCACAAACATACAACTTAACGTAGGGTAGACAAAGACAGGGGTCGGGCACGTCTCATCCAAGTGTGTTGGACACAAAAGTTGATCTTTAGCACAAACGAGGAGATATGAAAAATTAGAACATTAAAAAAAACTGTAGACTGTTTAAGGCATATCTATACATAATTCATTTCTACAGTTTACCATACCTTCTTTTTTTTTATTGTTTGTAGAATTTGCAACATCTTTATTTGGTTTGTGTTGACCTTTCAAATGGATATGAAATGAAATTGTAATTAATGATATTAACCCCCCAAATAACAACTTCAATTTGTTTACGTGTATTTTCAAATTGAGGCATTTACCTGGCATGGGTTTTGGATGTTTGTATTTTGGAGGAGGATCTGGATAGGACACAGTCCTTTTAACAGCTTGTTTGTTTTTATTTGGATTAGACTCTGTTTTTCCTTTGTACAAAACAAAAGCAAAGTAAATCAATCAAACAATTATGCTGAACTTTTAATACAAAACAGTATTTAAACATTTTACATGTGCAATAACTAGGCAATAAAATCATTGTAATTCCATGGCAAATAAATATTTCCTCCGAAAGTTCCATTTTCAAGGGCTATAATTTAAAATTCTACAAAGGGAATATTTATGATAAGGCTAAAGACACACAATAACATAAAAATCGGCAACTCACGTTTTTTGGCTGGCAGAAGACTTTGACTAAGCTGGGTTAACTCAATGTCAGTCATGTCACTGTCGTTTTCAAGGTCCAAGTCTAAATTTAAAAACAAATAAATTTGTGTGAAAGTTTTAGGTTCACATATGAAAGACTGCATTAACAAATGATGATCTAATGCCATTTTGAAGCACCAAATAATAACGTACCATTAACAAAGTCATTGAAGATTTTCCTCTTTCGAGTTCTTTTTGCTTTGCCACGATTGTCCATTACCTAAAAGATAAAACAACAGGACAGAGTTTAACTTTCAGGACACTAAATTCCGTACATTTATTCCAACATTGGAAAAGCAATTGGACATATATTTGCATCAATCATGCTAGTAATTGTATATACACAAAAGAATGTTAATTGTTGTATTAATTACACCCAAGTCAGATCATGCTGACCACCGTTAACCAAAAGATTAGAACCATCAGGTGCATTTAATGTTTTCGCTAATTAGTGTGTTAGGTGCCTTTCCAAATCTTATGGAAGAAACAGTTAAAATATTATTAAAAATAAATAAATAATTATTACCAAGTCTAGTCATTCTGGTTTGTGCAACAGAGGCAATATAGCATAACCCTGTTTGTAAGGAAGACACACAGCCTTTTTGTAGATGCTTTCTCTATTTGTCAGTATTCGCTTTGGCATTGTAAAGTCACTGCTGACAAACATAATGTTAAAGAGCTTTGAGTCACATGGCTTTTCAAAGAGACTGTCACAGTCAGTTTCCCTCAACACATCCATCCTTAGTGTTCCATCGCTTCGTTTCTCTTGAATAAATCCCACTGCATTATCCATAAGGAACACACAGTTGTCAGGCATCTTTGCGGTTAGCTTTGTTGTACTTTGGGATCGTCTGGCATGTTTTTCTGTACATTGTCTTTCAGCAAGTCTTTTTGTGACTTGCACTAGCGGTTGTTTGCCACTTCTCACCATTTTTTTGATAACCTGTAAGTGGTTCTCAAACGGAAAACATGATATTTCGTTCAAAGAGCTGTGGAAGTTTGCAGCATCATCTGACAAGTGTTTGATGGAATGAATGTTGTATGTTGGAAAGGTGGGTCCATAAAAATCCACAGAGCTATCCACAAAATGCTCCAGAATGTTGTGTGCATATCCTAGATAGGACTCTCTCTTCTCATCTGATTCATCCAAAAGAATGCTCATGCCAACACTCAGACAAAGAAAGTGGTGGTACTGGTCATTAGGAAGCACATCCTTCAAGATTACTGGTCCTGTGTAGAGCATGAATTGACGTAGCTCAGTAGCTTTCCACCTGTCCAAGTCTTCCATGCTTCTTGGCTGCCTTGAAAACTCTGCAGGCAAAGCTTGTTTCAACTTACTAATGTTCATTTGTACCTGCTCTCTCTGAGCCTTACTCAGTCGACAGATAACTGGCCCACGCCACAAGTATGTCAGCAGCCTTTTCATGGCTCCAAGACATACTAGGTGCATGTAGTCAAGGGGGAACTGTTTCACACACAAAATACCAGCTCTAACAAGAGGTGATATTTGTTTTTGATGGTCAGGGTATCCAGCTCGGTTGAATACCTCATCTGTTCTTCCTTCAAAAGTACCCTTCATCAAGTAAACTACCCTCCTTTCGATCATTTGTGCTACTGCAACACATCGCTCACATCCATGCAGACTATTGTGACTTTTTATACATTTTAGAAATGACCTGGCTTGTGCATCACAGATGATCGCCTTCACTGTAACTGTGTGAACCACATTCTGGAATGAAACTCCATTTTGGATGAGCTGTTGCAACTCCTCTAAGAAATCTTGTAAAAACTCCTCAACAGGGTCAGGCTTGCTGGACCCATAATACAGAGCTACAATAAATGGCTGACAGTTCGGAATTTGACCAAGAATGGGCCAGAAACACATTTGACTTGATTTAAACAATGGCACGCCATCCACATTGAAGCACAGTTCAACTTGCCCTTGCAGTGTCTCTTTTGAAATGTGTTCAAGAAGGTAACGGTCAATACCATAATAAATATAATGTCCATTGCATTTATTATGAACTGGCACTCCTTGTGGAGTATCAAGAAGGCTTCTAGCATCCTTGGGAAGTCTATGGCCATGGCGTCTGAGCACACAAAGAAGCTCATTTAGTGCCTTGTGGGTCTGGTTTGTAGCAGTAGCCCAACTAGCCAAGTCTACGTGGAGGGAAGGTGTTTCATCAGTTGAATGTGAAGTCTCATCCAACTGCTCAGACTCTGTCTCAGTAGAATCTGTGTCATAATTGTGTTCTTCATCAGTATCACCCCTAATGGACACTGCTTCTGTGCTGATGGAAGAACTACTGCACTCCATAGAATGTAATTCATTATATGTTGATCCCTCCGCTAGTGGACTGCCCTCCCCGGCCAAGGCTGGCTCCACTGGCCCCTCGGATTCAGAGCTGCTATCATGTTCCACTAAGGCATCAACCCTTGCCCTTCGTCGTCTCCACATCTTTTGGTACTCAGAGGACATGATTAGCAATTCTAAAATTACAAAATATTTTAAAGCAGTTACTGAAAACATACATGTTCGAATCCAGCTAACGTTAAACATTTCAATCTCTTTCAGATAATGTACTTTCTGAAAGAAACTCTCAAAAGGCTACATTAATAATTTACATGAATAACTTTGACTGTATTATTAAATATACTTTATACTGTGGTGTACCATGTATAAATTCAAAATAATTTTTAGCCTACTAAAGGATTAATACACTTTTAAATACACTTTTCCTGATAAATTTACTCACCCCCATATCATCCAAGATGTTCATGTCTTTCTTTGGTCAGTCGAAAAGAAATGAAGGGTTTTGAGGAAAACATTCCAGGATTTTTCTCCTTATAGTGAACTTCAGTGGGTACCAAACAGGTACCAAACAGCTGAAGTTCAAAATTAGTTTCACTGCAGCTTCAAATTGTTCTACACGATCCCAGATGAGAAATAAGGGTCTTATCTAGCGAATCTACCGGTCATTTTCGATAAAAAATACAACCGTTTATGATTTATAAACAAAATATCGCCTTGAACGTACTTTCCGCTTCCGCATTCTTCATAACGCTTACGCTGAATGTCCTACACCTTCCCTATTCTACTTACGGAACGAACGCGGCGCAAGTTTAGTTTTTTTTTCCGTAAGTAGAATAGGGAAGGCGTAGAACATTCAGCGTAAGCGTTATGAAGAATGCGGAAGCGGAAAGTACGTTCAAGGCGATATTTTGTTTATAAATCATAAACGGTTGTATTTTTTATCGAAAATGACCGGTCTATTCGCTAGATTAGACCCTTATTACTCATCAGGGATCGTGTCGAACAATTTGAAGCTGTACTGAAACTAATTTTGAACTTCAGCTGTTTGGTACCCACTGAAGTTCACTATAAAGGAGAAAAATCCTGGAATGTTTTCCTCAAAAACCTTCATTTCTAAATTTATCAGGAAAAGTGTATTTAAAAGTGAACTAATCCTTAACATTAGCTAATTTTAGCCATACTCTGTGATTTTCTGTTGACCATGTGGGCATCATTTCTCTCGGTTCCTTTGTGTCAAACACGTAATGCACGTTAATCAAATAATACAAAATGTGCTTACCCAACAGTAGATTGTATATCGAACAAATATATACTGACACAACTCCCTCGTGCTCCTCTCGTGGTTGTATGATCTGAAGTTGAACTTCTGTGTGAAAACTTGATCAATATCGCGCGAGATAATCTTCTTCTCTCGAGTTGCATGCAAAAGGTGCATGTCCGCCACCTACTGGTCTGGAGTGTGAAACGTACATGGTTTAACTAAGAATGAATGAATGAATGAATTAAATACATAATTCAAATCTTCAAACTCTTTTCATCTTGTCTTTTTTAAATACTTAAACACTTCTCCATATACTCTTGATTGCATTACCCCATAAACTAAAAGTGTCTTCACATACTATTAACTCCCATCAGTTTCTTTTCTTTGTTTTTGGAATATCCCCAGATTTGTTACTATCTTTTGTTAATGCATGTTTTTTGCAGCACAGTTTTTGCAATTATGGTGATCGGATATATATCTGTTTTACATGTATATGCATACATTCCATGTTCAACGAATAGACCAACATAAAACAGATTGAAATAATGACTAAAAATCAGTTATTTAAACAAGATAAATTAAATATATTTACTTTGTATAGCCTACAAATCATGTATTTCATAAAGAAAATTCTTTTTTTCCCCTGCTAGTCTTGCTTGACGAGACGTGTAAACGACGTCAGTGGACGTGTTTTCACAACCGTGACTAGACGTGTAAACGACGTCAGTGGACGTCTATTCACAACCTCTTAAAACCCTCTTAAAAACTACTTGGTGCACTTTAATTAGTTATTGCAGTATTAACCAAGGTGTAATCACAGCTTTTGCACATTGAACAAGGATTTCACAGAGGGTCATGATGGACGTGTAATGCACGTGTAAAAGACGTCACCTAGTGACGTCCTCTCACAACCGATTTACAACAGGGTATATATTGAACTACACGCAGCTAAAAGTCAAAGTAACAATTATACATGCAACCCCCTTGAACTATAGACATGTACAAACATATCTGAATGCATTTTTAGGAAATGTTCTGTGTTACATATTTTTACCGATTTATGCCGTCCTACCGCGACTATTTTTGGCCGGGGACACGACGTCGCCGTCGGACCAATGTTTGCTGGGTAGGGCCGGGTGATAAAACGATAACGATATGTATCGCGACAGACACGTGATCGATATCAATAAAAAATGTGTTCGATAAAACGTTCAATATTTTTTATTCTTCGTCGGAAGAAAACAGAGGTTGCGAAGCAAGTTTGGTTGCATTAACAAAGGCACTCGCTCTCTGGTAACCTAGAAACGTAGGGAGTGACACGCTAGACAGATAAATTTACAACTATTACGCTATGTAAATACTGATTTACATTTGTTGGCAAACTTGGCATATGCGCCGATTAATGTTTCTGCCGGTGGGTGCCCACACTATAATGTTGCGCTTATGGCAACATTAAATCCTGGAGAGAAGACAATTCTAGATTCACGGCTGCACATGCAGAAGGACAAAAGTTTGAGCGCGCAGATGTGATATGTGAGCGAGAGCGCGTGCGCGTCCGCCTGTGAGTGGAGAGATTGCTCGCGCATTTGATGCGCGCTCGACATTTTTTAATATAATAACACCATAGAACCCGCATTAAATGAAATATTAACGTGACAAGAAAGTCGTGTCTGAATTTCGCAATTTTGTATTGGTTAAAACAAATGGAGAATATCTCATTTTTCTGTAGGTGCTCGACCATTTCCGTGTGTGGCGCTTGATCGCCGCCGTTCGTTAAAAATATTTAACATCAGGATGGATGATTACATGCTTTAAATCATCGATTTGGGCATCTTTGAGCAGCTCTTGAGGTTCTTATCCAGTATGTGAGATGAAATCCTTGCTGGTGTAGTTGTGTTTACCGACTTTGATGAGGCCTGCTCTTTGCGCTGTCCACTCAGTTGTCATCAGAGGAAAACCTCTCTCTATGATTGCGCTGGTTGGTTATTTTCACAGCTAGAATATGACGGCTGCACAAATTTATTTTTAAATGCTCACAGTTTTTATTATATTTCTTAATGTGGTATTGTAATTTCAGGGATGAAAAATATTACAGACATAAATGAAATGCGGGACACTACTTAAGTCTTGCGGGACAAAGCTTCTGATTTCGATGACCCTACTTTAGACTTATGTTTACATTTTAATTATTTGAGTTTTCTATGGTTGTTGACATTTCTGTCTTAATAACTGAGGGGATTATGATCAGAGGAAGGTTAAGTTTAAAATAAAAATGTTTCAATGTAATATATTTTTCTCCTGGTCCTTATTTTAAATGGGTCATAAAAAATATCAATAATTATCGATATCGACCGATATGAAACACTGATATCGTGATACAGTTTTCAGCCATATCAAACCATGCAAGCCCTAAATACAATATAACTAGATCTAAATCCGTAAGATATCACCCAGCTCTAAAAAGAAGATAAAGCACTAAGGCATAAGAAGCAAATGACTTTCTGTTTTATAAAAAAAACAACAATATTTATGTTCAAAATCTCAAAAACAGGAGGAATATTAGTGCTATTTGGCGAAAATAAAATGTAAAATGTTTAAAGGCTAGCTGTAACAGTCATAACAAACATATAATCAGTTTATAGACCTCAGCAGCAGTTTGAATTAGTAATAGGAAAAGTATTGTTTTAGGTTTTGATGCTTAACTTTGCAGATGGCAGTGGCGGCAGTGTCACAGATGGCAGTAAAGATATATAATGTTATGTGGAGTAACTGATTGCGTGTGCAAGAGAGATTTATTTTTTAGTTTATTTTTTTTTACCTCCAAGACTGAAATGATTGAGGGGTAAGAAACATGAGGCAAAACTGAATGAAGACAATTGACAGTTGTAATGTCATGATCATTACTGGGAGTGCCCTTGTCTGCCACTAGAGGGCACTCCAACCTGGATTTTTGGTTTTCATCACTTGCACTTCATTTCCCATAACACACTTCCTGGACTCTTTATCCTGTCATTGCACCCAGCTGTTCTGTGTTTGATGATTAGTGTCTGTCTATTTATACCCTGTTTGTTTCTGCTTTTGTTATTGAGGTTTCATTTTATGTTACTGGCGTATGTTTATTTTCCCTGTTTCTGTTATGGACTGTTCGATGGATTTATGGCCTTTGCTTGAACGACTATGATCTTGGATTTGTTTATTAAAAGCTGCACTTGGATCTACTTTCCAGTTTCTGTGTTTGTACGTGACATGTAAATAAAGTTACATATGATTCATTTGTGTTACTTTGTGTTTAACAAAAAACAATACTGCAAAAAAAATTGCTCTTGCAAATCATGTCATATTATCACCGCCCTCAGCCCTTAATGTTTCGGGCTCAGCCCCTGATGTGTTTAAATCCTAGAAATGCCCATGTCTGTAGCAATTTCACAGAAGGATTGTAATATTCTTTACATCTAATTTGCTCTATTTTCCTCTGTTTCAGACCACACACACATACCATCACCCTTTTTCCTGTTTATATTTATGCTATGCAATTGCTCACAGACGTGACCTGTACTTTTGTGGCCAACTTATTAAAGTTTTTTTTTTTATTTATTTTTTTTTCATGTAACTTCACCAGTTTTGCTGGGGCTTTGAAGGATGAGACTGCTGAAGTGAATCTACAGGATGGCGAAGTGTAAAACAGACTGCATCGAGAGGCCTCTGTCTCTGGCATTTGAAAAGCTTGGTGGTGTTGTTGGTAGATATCCATGTGTGTTTCTTTTATCAGCTATATGTGTAGCTGCTTCCCTTGGAGGTGGTTTCATCTTTCTTCAGGAGAGGAAGGCCAATGATATTGAAGACCAGTTCACACCTGTCAATGGACCTGCCAAGTTGGAAAGGGCGATTGTGGTGGAAAATTTCCCACAATCTGAAGAGTTTTCTCAGTTTCGGCTTGTGTCTGAAGGCACTTATGCCTCTTTGATCATCACAGGCTTGCATGGTGAAAATATATTAACTGAAGCTGCTTTTAATGACATTATAGAGCTAGACAGACGAGTGAAAAGTATGAAAGGAAACACTTTTGAAAACCTCTGTGCCAAAACAAAGGGAAGGTGCATGTCAAATGCAGTTTTAGACATTATAAATTACAATGCTACTGAAATAATTTCTTCAAACATAAAATATCCAATGAAAAATGGCATGTTTTTGGGAACAACCATCGGTGGTGTGGAGCTAAAGCCAAATAGCTCAGAGCTCACCAGTGCCAAAGCGGTCAGGCTTTTTTATTTCTTAGATGAGAAGAAGACAGAAGAAAACTCTGACTGGCTTGATGGCTTTCTAAAACTCCTCTCAAATGCTACAGAGCAGAAAACGGTAAGTAAAATACATTTTGTGAGTACAGATACACATACAGATACCTAATGACCAGGGTTTGACATTAACACCGACAGTGTGGGTGGATTTCAGCAGGGCTTCGTGTAACTCCTTCTAGCCACTTTGGCGGGTTGAATTTTATTCATAATATATTAATTTGTCAATTGCAGTCTTTTAAAAAGGCATTTGAAATAAAAAAAACTAATCCAACTTAGTGTTGTCAAAGATTTTTCAATAGATGTTGATGCTAAAATATTTGGAATGCTTCCAATACTCATTTCCCACAGAACAGACACATGATACCAGCTGCTCTGCATCTCTCCAACAGCGAGACGACACACAAACCCTTCTCCTGTCAAACCACACCATGTCCTGTCGTAATTTATAATAATTAGTTCTGCATTGTGAATCCACTCAATGAAACACATTTATGTATACAGTATTTATACGGAACATTGTTTTATTACTGTATTTCTTCTTCTTCTTCTTCTTCATTTCTACAGGTCCATGTGTCTTACTTTACATCAGTATCAAGACAGAAAGAGCTCGAGACCAATTCAGACTCCATCATCCCCCTCTTCTCTGTTACGTATAACCTGGCCATTACCATTTCAATTATGTCCTGTTCAAGGTATAAAGACTTAAAAATAATCACATTATCACATGTGTCTCTCACTAGCTATGTCATTTATCCCTCTTCTCCTTCCACAGGTTAGACAGTGTCAGGACGAAGGTGTGGGTGGCCACGTTCGGCGTCGTCTCCGCTGGTTTGGCCGTGTTGGCCAGCTTTGGACTGCTGCTGTTCTGCGGGATGCCGTTTGCCATGACCGTGGCCTCAGCCCCCTTTCTCATCCTTGGTAAGTTCATTCATTTCATCACCTAGTAGGTGTCTCACAGCTGAGGCTCACTGTCTCTGTTTTCCTCCAGGTATTGGTGTAGATGACATGTTCATTATGATCTCCTGCTGGCAGAAGACTGAAGTTAATAAAGCTGTTGAGGTTCGTTTAGCAGAAACGTATAAAGAGGCCGGCGTGTCCATCACTATCACCACGCTGACAGATGTTCTGGCTTTCTACATCGGCCTCATGACGCCCTTCCGCTCAGTCCAGTCTTTCTGCATGTACACCAGCACAGCTCTTCTCTTCTGCTACATCTTCAACATCACCTTCTTCGGCGCGTGTCTCGCACTAAACGGACGGAGAGAGAAAGGCAACAGGCACTGGCTGACCTGCATGAAAGTCCCAGAAGCCACTGGTGATGGTGGAGGTTGTTGTGTCGGTGGGGCGTATGATAAAATCACACAGAAGGAATTTGAAATGCCAGTGGATTCATTCTTTAAAAAGTATTACGGCCCTTTTCTGACGAGAGCGTGGGTTAAGACGCTTGTGTGTGTGATCTATGCCGGGTATTTGGCAGTGAGTGTCTATGGATGCTTCCAAATGCAGGAAGGTCTAGATCTGAAACATTTAGCAGCAGACGGCTCATATGTTGGTAGTTACTATGACAAAGAAGATGAATTCTTCTCTTCCTACGGTCCCAATGTCATGTTAGTTATAAAGGATGAAGAATTTCAGTACTGGAACCCAACTGCTCGCAAAAGTCTCGACTTGTGTTTGGAAAACTTTCAGAATCTGACAATGGCTCGTTCAGGCATTCCGCCTGTTTCTTGGCTGAGTGCATACATGCAGTTTGGACAGAGAGCAGGTGTCAATTTAGACGATGAAATGCGATTCAAAAGCTATTTAACTGCATTTCTTAATCAGTCTGGATTTAGTCGAGATGTTAATTTCACTAACAGTCAAATTCATGCATCACGAATGTTCATTCCGACTGTGAACATCCGCACAGCGATCGATGAGAAGAACATGCTGAATGCATTTAGAGATACCGCAGAAAAATGTGGGAAGTTGCAGACGCCCGTTGATTTGATAGTGTACCACGCTGCTTTTATCTATTTCGACCAGTATGCTGTCATCATCAGCAATACAATCCAAAACTTAGTGGTCGCTACATGTGCAATGTTAGTCATTTCACTCCTGTTGATCCCAAACCCTCTCTGCTCTCTCTGGGTGACTATTTCTATTGCATCTGTCATTGTGGGAGTGGCCGGATTCATGGCATTGTGGGATGTTAGTTTAGACTCCGTATCTATGATTAATCTTGTGATTTGTATCGGGTTTTCTGTCGACTTCTCTGCTCACATATGCTATGCTTTTGTGTCAAGTGAAAAATCCTCAGCGAATGAGAAAGCCACGGATGCCCTCACTAAACTGGGCTATCCCATCATTCAGGGGGCCGTGTCCACTATCGCAGGAGTGGTGGTGCTCTCGGCTGCCAAAAGCTACATCTTCAGGACCTTCTTCAAAATCATGTTCTTAGTCATTCTGTTTGGGGCCGTCCATGGCCTTGTGTTCATACCGGTGTTCCTGACCTTCCTCAGCACTTGTAGTAGCAGTCAAGAAAAAAACAAAACAAATCTTCCGACGCAAAACGACATGACTGCTTTTACTCACCATACACTTGTGAGCCAGAACGAGTCTGCTGATCCTGACTGTTACTTTTCTGAAAAAATTCACCTGTAGAATTTATTATTCAAGGTGAATTTCTCAATATACTGTTGTGCTCTAGTATTTTGTGTATTTAATCAAGTTTATCTTTTTATTTTCATCCTTGTTATCAGTATTATTTTCATCCTTGTTATCAGTATTATTTTCAATGCAGTTCTGTTTAATTTGCACATCTATACTAACACAACTTCACTTTTGTAATCCAGCTACGCTCAAGTACATTGATTAAACCACATTACTAAACACTGGGAATTTATGTTTGGAATTAAAAGAACAGCGTAACTGTCACTGAAGTGAAAGAGTGAGTAATTTATGACAGTATTTGCACGAATGCATAAACACCTCTGCCGCTTATATTCTCTGCTGTCTCTGCTTGTTGGCAGTGTAAGGGTAAATAAAAAACTGGTTCTTTATATTAGGACAGTGTTTTCTTTATTTAAAACACAATGTGTGTAAAGGTCTTGTGTGTTTGAGGAGAAAAGTATCTTTGTCTGGTATTTTCTGTCAGTCATTGCCAATACAGCCTGTGCGTAACACTTTGTCTTTTATAACAAGCTTTTAGTCAAATATATTAAATGACAGTAAAAACAAAGTGCCCACATATAGCTATAATAACCTTTGTGAACTGTAAGTTGATAACTTGCACTTACTGCCTTATACATCTAGAAATGTAAAACATTCACTGATAAAAAAACCTCCTAACTCCATTTGAGCTGATTTTGGTAAAATGTTAATAATATAACACACAAGTGTCTGACCATACATAAAGACACAATACTAACTTTGACAACAACGTTATGGAGTCAATTTAAAGCCATATATCGTTGCAAAAGAATAAAGTATAGGAAAATAAAGTATTGAGCAAAAAAAAAAAAAGTTGTTTTGCAAAAAAAAAGAATTGCAAAAGAAAAAAAAAGAATTGCAAAAATAAAGATATAATTAATTGCAAAAATCAATGATCCTATTTTATCTCTGCAACATGTTTTCCATGGTCACACCTACTAATGTCATGATTGATCACAGGAAGCAATAGCAAGTTAACATGTTTATTGAAGTTATTGAAAAGTAGAAAGTCACTGAATGAGAATCCAAGGATGGCGCAGGGACTGAGATTGTCAGCTGGGATTAGGTGTGTCGAAGTGATGAAGCGTGCTGGTGAAGAGTGAAATCCAGATCCAGACATAGAACGAACTCACGAAGACACCGAACTGGAACAGGAAGCACAAGACTGGAACGCCAACAGGAACGGGATGGGACACACAGCACAGAGACACCAAACAACGATCTGACAAAGGAGATGAGAATTGAGTGATCTTATGAAGGGTGAGTAAATGAGCTGCAGCTGGTGTTGTGATACGTGGCAGCTGAAGCCACTGATGATCCACGTGGCCTGGGCACGCCTACAAACACACACACACACACACACACACACACCCACACCACAACAAAGACACGCGACAAGAAGGAAAACCATGCATTCATAAACTGTGACAGTACCCCTCCTCCTAGGAATGCCTCCTGGCGTTCCCCGACTCCCTTACCTGTCGATTGTAATCATCGATAAGGGTGTGATCCAGGATGTCTCTGGCAGGTACCCAACTCTTTTCCTCCGGACCGTAACCTTCCCAGTCCACCAAGTACTGAAATCCGCGTCCCCTCCGCATAAGTTGGTTCCCCATCTACGAGTCGTGGCGGTGGGGGAACAAGGGCTGGTGGATTAATGCTAGAATGAAACACGGGTTTTATTTTGGATACATGAAAGACGGGATGAATCCTCCTGTACGCCGGAGGCAGTTTGAGGTGGACTGCCACTGGACTAATGATCTTGGTGACAGTGAACGGACCAATAAATTTGGGAGCAAGTTTATTAGAAACGGATCGGAGAGGAATGGTCCTGGTAGAAAGCCACACTTTTTGACCAACGACATATACGGGAGGCCTTGACCGGTGGCGATCGGCTTTGGCCTTGGTGCACTCCCTCACTTGGAGAAGAGTCTCTCGGGCTCTAGTCCAAGCGGAGGGGACCGCGACTTTGGATTCCAGACTAGGAAAAATAGATGGCTGGTAACCTATGCTACACTCAAATGGCGATAGGCCCGTGGACGACACTGGCCAATGACCATTGCTCCTCAGGACAGACTGACAGTCACACCCAGCAATCTACAAAACTCCTGCCAAAATTTGGACACAAACTGGGGTCCTCTGTCGGAAACCACGTCCATAAGGAGGCCATGTAGACGAAAGACGTGGTTAACGACTATCAACGCTGTCTCCTTGGCTGATGGTAATTTGGGCAAGGGAATGAAATGAGCCGCCTTCGAGAATCGGTCCACCACGGTCAAAACTACCATGTAACCTTGGGAGAGACTAGAACTAGAAATTTAGTGTGTTTAACTCCTGGATGACAAGCCACATTAGAACAATGTCCCCACTGGATGACCATGGACCGTAATCCCTCTGGCACGAATAACCGATTCGGTGGGCACCCGGGCGGAGGCGTTACCCTTTCTAAGGCCGTCTTGACCTTCGATTCGACCTCCCATGTGAGTGTGGAGACAACTAAAGTCTCAGGTAAAATGCACTCGGGAGTAGACGGGCGTTCGGAACGATCAAAGATGCGCGACAAAGAATCAGGTTCGATGTTCTTAGAACACGGGCGGTACGAGAGAGTAAAATCAAAACGTCCGGAAAAAAAGTGCCCACCAAGCCTGCCTGGATTTCAATCTTTTAGCAGTTCTAATATATTCCAAATTCTTGTGGTCGGTCCATACAATAAAAGGCACCCCTGAACCTTCTAACCAGTGACGCCACTCCTCCAATGCAAGCTTGACCACCAGCAACTCCCGGTTACCAATGTCATAATTACGTTCAGCAGGGGATAACCGATGTGAAAAAACGCGCAAGGGTGCATCTTGTCATCTGTGGGAGAATGCTGGGATAACACTGCACCTACCCCCACCTCTGATGCATCGACCTCCACCACGAACTGCCGTGAAGGATCAGGGGCAATGAGAATGGGGGCTGAAACAAAGCAACCCTTCAGTTTGGCAAACACAGCCTCGGCTGTGTCTGACCACCTGAATGTAGTTCTGGGGAAGGTCAAGGCAATCAGAGGCGCGACCTCTGTAGGGCCTTACGGGAATCTGGACTTGGCCAATCCACCACAGCCTTAACCTTCTCAGGATCCATGCGCACTCCCTCAGTCGACACGATGTACCCTAAAAAAGGAACAGACTGTGCATGAAAAGCGCATTTCTCCGCCTTGACAAAAAGTCCATTCACTTGCAACCTCTGAAGAACTCGTCGAACGTGCTGCACGTGTTCCTGGAGAGATGAGGAGAAAATCAATATGTCATCCAGGTAGACATATATGAAATGATCGACCATATCTCGCAGCAAGTCATTGACGAGTGCCTGGAAGACCACCGGGGAGTTGGACAGCCTGAACGGCATAACCAAATATTCAAAGTGCCCCCTAGGGGTGTTAAAAGCGGTCTTCCATTCATCCCCCTCCCTGATGCGGACCAAATGATAAGCATTCCTTAAATCCAATTTTGTGAATATTGACGCTCCCTGCAACCTCTCGAATGCTGAAGACATCAACGGCAAAGGATAAGCATTCTTTACCATTATGTTGTTCAGCCCCCGGTAGTCAATACAAGGTCGCAGAGATCCATCCTTTTTACCCACAAAAAAGAATCCCACCCCCGCTGGAGAAGAGGAAGGACGGATGAACCCCGTTGCTAGTGAATCAGAAATATATTTCTCCATAGCCTCCCTTTCCGGAACAGAAAGTGAATATAACTTGCCTTTAGGCAGAGATTTACCTGGCAATAACTCTATGGCACAGTCATAGAGACGATGCGGAGGGAGAGAAGCAGCCCTAGACTTACTGAACACCTCCTTCAGGTCGCGGTACTCAGGTGGCACGTTAGAAAAATCTACTGTTTCCTCCTGCAAAACAGAAACAGAGACAGACGGACAAGCAGACACAAGACAAGACTCATGACATTTATTGCTCCAGGCCACAATGTAATTCTGTATCCAGTCCACTTTGGGGTTGTGTTTAGTGAGCCAAGGATGACCGAGGATGATGGGTGTGAGAGGTGAATAAAAAACAAAAAATGAAGTGACCACAGAGTGGTTGCCTGAAGTGATGAGAGTGATTTCTTCAGTGGTGAATCAAGATGGTGCTTGACAGTCGTGAGTGTTGATGGACCATCTCAGTCTTACCGGGAGGAGCGTTGATGTAGATGAGGTCTTTTCGGCGGAGATCCCACCCGATAGTAGCCTCATACTTACTACCGGGCTTGACCTTTTACCGGACAGTTGTAAGCGTAGTGGCCAGCTCCCCCACAGTAGAGGCAAAGGCCCTGAGATCTCCGCCTCTCCCTCTCCTCCCAGGAAAGCCGAGCTCTACCCACCTGCATGGGTTCGTGATCGTGAACAGGGCTGACCGCGTCTCCACCACTGGAATGTGCGCTCTCCATTCCTCCAGCGATACGGTTGGGTAGAACTTGTCGCTCGACCCTGATCAGTTGAGCATCCACTCTCAAAGCCAGCTCAATAAATCCGTTCAGTGAAGTAGGTAAATCCAGCGCATAAATCTCCTTCTGAACACGGTCAAGCAACCCATGCAGAAACATGTCCCACTGCGCCTCCTCGTTCCATTGACACTCTGCCGCCAGGGTTCGAAACTCAATGGAAAAGTCAGAAACCGATCTCTCTCCCTGACGAATCTCTGCCAACATTCTGGCCGCTTCTCTGCCAGCAACAGACCGGTCGAACACCTGCTTCATTTCCGCAGAGAGTGTCTGGAACGAGGCGCAACACGGGTCTTGATTCTCCCACACCGCCGTCCCCCATAGCGACGCCCTCCCCGTCAACAGCGTCAGAACAAACGCCACTTTGCTTCGCTCCGTGCTGAAAGTTCTGGGTTGTAGAGCAAAATGCATAGCACATTGTGTTAGAAAAGCTCTGCAAAAACTGGTGTGGGCGGCGCAGCGGGACCACGTAGAAGCTGGAACTGTTGGGTGAGCTCGGACACCTGCGCCACCAAGGCCTGAACAGCGCGACCCGTCTCATTCAGGTTCTTCTCCTGTGAATCCATTCTGTGAATGCTGTTATTAATGAACTCCTGCTGTGAACTTTGACCCCTCAAGTTCAAGGGGTGGGTTAGAGAAAAAAAAATGGCGAATGGAGTTTCCGGGCAGTGAGAAGAGTTCAGGTGGAAAGAGTTCGCCACAGAGAAAGTTGATCACGTGGAGAAAAGCTGGCATTAGTCAATACTCACAGAAATTCAGCTCGGGTGAGGAAGTTTGCCGTGCGTTGTTTTGTGTAAACGTGCCACGCATCAGCTTGCAGCACGGGGAAAATACTTGAGGATTAGAGATTATTATTCTGCAATTGGAACCTCATTTTTTTTTTCATTTATTTTTGGTTATGTTTATTATTGTGATTTACTGTTGTTGTTTATGACTTTGTGAATTAATTATTTGATCATTTAAAGGAACACACAAAGGAAAAATACACAAAGCCAAAAGAGTTCTTAAAGTTCTTAGTTTATTGTTAATTAGTTTTTCCCTGTGAGGGATTTGTAATTTCAAATTTAAAGGTGAACACAGTATTGTTTTTAATTTTTATTTTATTTCTAAATAGAAAACATAAATCTGACACTATCAAGTGAATATCTGAGATCTATGTTTTGTGATTAATAGAAATGAAGTGAATTTAGAAATGTGTCTCTCACCCGTCATTCCCTAGACATAATTCTCACATTTAAGCCATATTTATTGGTGAGAGGGCTACATTTAGTATTTATTTTAATGTTTAATTTTGTGATTTTAACTTCTGCTTTAAAAAGCATTTTTTAGATTGTAATGTTCTAATGTTCTTTACTATAAAAGGTACTACAGCTGCCAAACAAAACCAGAGAGAAATGTATTCATATATTTTAAAGTAATCTAATTAAATCTTGGGCACAAAACATTTATCCAGTAAGAAAATAAGACCTGTAGGTTACACACACACACACCAACACACACACATATATCTATATATCTATATATATATATATATATATAGAGAGAGAGAGAGAGAGAGAGAGAGACTAGAGAGAGAGAGAAACTAGAGTATAGATTCCCAGAGGTCTATATTTTAGTAAATATGGGCCTTGGAAAAGGCTAGCTGACTTTATTGTGCTTTGACTACAGTAGGTAGTTCTGCAGGCCGCGTTTTACTCTGTCACTCTTTTCATAGCTTTTGCTGGCTCTGAAACACTCGCTTGGTATTTCTCCTGCTCTTTGTCTAGCAAAGAAATCCCTCCTCACTAAATGAAAGCTTAAAATTAAGGCCTGATTATTGTCACAGGTCTATTGACTTTGAATTTCTGTGTTACTTTTGCTATATTTCCACACCTAAAACAATGCTTTGGTAATCCTTGTCCTCTTCTGTGCTGAGAAACAAATCTCCTGACAGTTCTCTCCCAAGTGTTTCCATTGCTGTCTGAGAATAATTCAGTGGGCTATATAACACTTTTAACTGTCAAGAAATGACTTCTCTTTAAATGTTTTGGTTCATCATACTTACCTTTTAATCAAAGTGGCCTTAAACTTACATCTTTTTTTAGCTCTATTTAGTAAATGGGTGTACTCATTTGTTGCAACACAACATTTCATTTTTCCTGACTGATCAGGCAGACTTTCTTTGTTTCTATAGAAGCCTAACATTGTTTCTAAGTAAAGAGTGATTTCTGACTCTAAGTTTCAGACTTGTGAAGGGGAGTGCGGGGCACAGCCTAATGCGGGGTTGGTTTTAATACACATGGTTTAAACACTTCCACATATGCTAGCATGATGAATCTCTGTGCATTTACTAGTTGCCATATCGACAATATATTGAGAAAATATTTCTGCAAATATTCAGAAATCTCTGGGAGATATCGCTGAACATTTATTTAACAATAGCAAAAGTAATTTGTTGTAACACTGTGTTACAATGTGCCCCGCATGCTTTTCTATACAGTTACTGGTGTAATGGGCATAATTAATTTGTATGAATTTCTGTTGAGAAACCATGAGGGGAAAAGGTGAAAAAACACAGAGAGGAAGAACCTGAACATTTAGAAAAGATTATTTCAAGAGCATTTGTTCTGGCTCGTCTATTTCTCTGGAGTTCTGTGAGAGCTGTGAGTGAGGGATGAGAGTGTTTGATCAGCTCTGTGTTTCTGAACGTCTGAATATGTCTCTTCATCTCTCTGTCTGTATTGTTTTGACCAGTGCTGTACAGCTGTGTTCTTTGTCAAACTACACAATTATTATAATTTGAATATCTAAAAAAAAAAAAAAAAAAAAAAAATGCTACTGTCACGATCACCATCTGTTCCTGTTACAATCCTGTCAGTTCCCGGACTACATTTCCCATCATCCCTCCTGTCAATCACATGCACTCACTCGACCAATCACCTGTTGCCACATACAGCCATGCACACTCCACACTAATCACCACACCCAGCTGATACGCATTACCTGAACTATAAAGGACTCACACACACACCACCTCACCGCGAAGTCTTGATTACCCCGTGTGTCATTTCCGAGCATTACTATTCCTGTCTGCCTGTCTGTTACCGTTACTGCCTGTTCCTGTTTCTTGACCCGTTGCTGCCTGTCCTGACCCTTGCCTGTTATACTGTTCTGTGTATGATATCCGCCTGTCCTGACCATTGCCTGTTTCCTGATTACGATTCTGCCTGTCCTTTGCTGTTCACGTCTGCTCCTGATTGACCCTGCCTGTACGACACTCTTAATAAAGCTTGCATTTGGATCTTACCATGACTCCCGCTGTGTTACAGCTACTTTATATGGAAAATATAAATATTTTAGTTTGTCATGTATTTTTTTTAAAAATCAGATAACATTTTTAGCTGGCATATGTTCATGTTACAATGTGTCACATTTCACTTCCCTTCTTTCAGGGTAAATAAAGACAAAATAAATATTTATTTATTTACTAAGTAAATAAAGTATACACCGTATTAATGAAACAAAGCCACATATTTGTACCAGACAGTGTGAAATTAATGTGGAACAAAAGAAATTCCCTGAACCCTAAGCAGATTTACACAAACTGAGAAAGTCAAAAAGCGTTTGGTTGTGCCCTGTTCTCCCCTACTCATTTATGCTGTGTGTTTAAATAGATATATAGATTTATTTATTTTTGGACTGATAGTGGTTAATAAAGTCAAATAATTGACTCTCAGCACCTTTCTGTGCCCCGTACGGTGAACATCAGGCATGCTATGTGGAGATTCTCTATGCCATGATCACCTCTTACTCTAATTAATCAACCGTGATCATGCTAAAAATAATTATAAGTGAATAAATGAAGCATTTACAACATTTTCCTGTCAAAGCCTTCAGTTTTGTTTCTTCAGATAAGAATAGTCAGGATAGTTTACCCAAAAGTTAAATTGTATATTGGCATGAGGGTGAGTAAATGATGACAGGCTTTCTCCTGTGGCATACTAAAAATATTTTGGAAGATGTCGGTAAGAAAACAGTTCCTCTTGGTCAATAGATTGGAAGTCAATGGGAACTGAAAGCGTTTTGTTACCAAAATATTGTTTAAAGGAAGTTATATGGGTTTAGAAACACACAAGGATGAGTAAATGATGACCAAGTGATCATTTGTGGGTGAACTAACCCTTTTACATCATGCATAGAGATTTTATTTAGACACCCAACTAAAACTCTGAAAACGTGCAATTTCAGCTCAATACTGTTTAACGCTAGAATCAGCAGGTTAACCGAAGAACTAGACACACACACTCATATAGTGCACACGTGTATTCCTCTGCATTTAAACATTACACTCCAAATGTGTATTTTCCATATTCAGCTGCTGCTGCAAATATTGTTTTAGTTGTTTATTAAACTACCTCAGTGGAAATCAGTAATGTTCAGTGGACTGCTGGAAGAAGCCAATGCCAATGACAGATTGGTGTTTGCTGCACTTAGTTACATGATCTTTAGAAAAAATAAACAGGATAATATAAGTGAAGAAAGCTTGTTCAAGCTGACTTTGTGTTGACTTATGTTTTACAAGATATTATTATTATTACTATTATTACCTTTCTGGAAAATCCATCAATGCCACCAAAGACGACTATATTGTACCTAGATATTCAATAGATAACTCTCATTATAGAATTCAGCATTTCTTTTAGACAACAAAAACACTTACATTGAAAAGTTTTAGATAGACGGACAGACAGACAAATTTAGTTAGATAGACAGACGATGGATGGATGGATGGATGGATGGATGGATGGATGGATGGATGGATGGATGGATGGATGGATGGATGGATGGGCAAGCAAGCTACATTCACACTGTCAGTCCAAATCCGATTATTTGTGTATCTGTTTGGTTGTGTGGGCTATGAGTTGTAAAATGCAATATGGGAACCACTGCACTAAACAACACCATCTTCTGTGTGCATATGAACTGTGAATAAAGATACTACTTATAGTACATTTGAACCCATAGTGTACTACTAGTAGTATCTAAATATATGTTTAAAAGTTTACAGTGACTCCAGTAGTTACTAGAGAGTTATCATGCTTTTCACTTTAGAATACTGATCCAAATAATTAGTAATTCCTTCTTAAGTATTTAGTAATACTTCAGTCATTACTAGTGTGTTACCATGACCTTCACTTTAGTATTAATTATACATTATGCATCATTCATGTTAATTATGAACCTGTATATAGTAGTTCTTAGTAGTTCTCTGGGAGGAATGAAAAAACAGTAGTTACTGATTAGTTAATAGTGAACTACCACCTTCAACTGAGCACTATTACTTACTAATTCATTCATCAGAGTTACTTGTTAGTTAATAGTAGTTACTAGAGTGTTAATAATGCATTACTCATTTGTTCCTGTGTAGTTATTCATTAATGAAGGATCAGTATTCTAAAGTGTTACCAGATTAGCTAACTCCTCATTTTAAAAAACAAAATAATGCAAAATAATACCCCCCAAATCGTTCGTCCTGGCTCCAGAACTGGCACAGACCACAACAAAAATGTTATAAGGGAACACCAACAAATGACGAACCTGTCTGGGACGCGTATTGTTCAGTGTTCACTCTTCAGTGGTGTGCATCAGAGAGCTGAGTGTTGTTTATCTTAACATCCTGATCGTATGTGCATTATGAGCAGGCCTATCTGCAGCGCGCTTCTCTATTTGCTTCAAAGCCGCAGAATTGTTCACGAAACAGACGTGTGTTGTAGTTCTGCTGTGCCTTTCATTGCAAAATAGAGTAAATACTGACAGTACTGTGTTTAAAATGTATGTTTTGTTTTTTGACCTGTTGAATAATAATGTCACGTTTGCAGTCATGTGGATATTTGGGAACAGTTGCATTATTTCTCGTTGTCAACCTTAAATACAAAAACTCACACAGGGTATGTTTTTGTGTCGAAGAAAGTTTGAGTCTTAAATTGATCTCAATTCACAATCTGTGTCTATATTTATTCTTGTAAATGACAAAATAAAACAAAACTCTTCATTCTGTGGAATATTTTAATAGTTTCCTCAAAGTACAATTGTATAGGTGTAATTTGCGGGTGGAACATGTCCCCACGACCCCACCACTTTTTGCAACATCTGGCGGCATGCAGATTTTCTTACAGTTTTTTTCAATTGCTAACATACTTTTGTCCATTCTGTAGTCACATTTTCAAAACTCTAAACACATTCAGCAGAACATCCGTCTGTTGTGACCGTACCATTGACACAATTCATGTCGTTTTCACACAAAATGCAGTCAATTAACACGTTTCTTAAATGCTTACATTTTCTTTTCACACAAGCTTACCTCATACCAAAATCATGGATCTTTCTCATCTTATTTGCAAATGCTTAAACACAGCAAGTCAGAAATGAAGACCCAATGTTACAATCATTAAATACAGGATAAAACCTCTAATTCTGCAACAACAACAGCAGCTCAAAAGTATTGAAAAAATATATAAATCAAATACTGAAAGAATTGATAAGCATTTTTAATTAGCAGATCACTGCAATATTGAGAAATAGCAGATTCCAGTCTCAGTTGGAGGCACAGTCAGGTGTTGAACTTCTTTCCATTACATGGACATACTCTTTGAATCGGATTTGTTCAGTGGATGAAGAACAACACAGAGGAGCTGAGAGAAAATAATATCTGGGTAAGGGGAAGAATAGATGGAGGAGGAAAGGAGAAGTTGGATCAGGACAAGGGAGAAGAAGAGGAAGAGGAGAGGAGGAAGAATGTGTGCTGGACTGTGCATCTCTGTTTTTTTCACTTACACGTGGAACCTATGAAAGCTTATTTCTGCCATGAATAGAAAATAAAAAAAGGTAATTATGTCTTTTTATCTCACATTTCTGACTTTTTAAACTCAATTCCTATAGTTTATATATCACAGTTCTGAGGGGAAAAAGTCAGAATTGTGAGATGTAAACTCACAATTGCAAAATAAAAAAATAAAAAAATTAAATTGTGAGATAAAAATGTACCTTTTATACTTTTTTTGTATTCTGTGGTGGAAAAAAAGGTTCAACAGTAACCAAATGACATGTATGTTGAATTTGTTGTTGATCAATGGCAGCAATTTCATGTTTTCATTTCAGTAAAAGCTTCATGTAAATCTTTTACTACAACGATTCCTCTAGCACTGTTCATATATGCAGAAGATGTGGTCTGCGTAGGGCACTGACTACCAAGGGGACACCATCCCACCCTCATCAACACCACACACCCACCCCCAGAAAGAGATTTCAACAGAGGGTCAGCTGAAGTTCAGCAGAGGAGACTCATCTGACCAGTGTCTGCCCTGAGCAATTCTGTTACTTTCTTCTTCTTCATTCTATAAAGTAATGACTCTCTTCTGTTGGCAAGAATGCACACATTCAACACTCAACCAAAACATGTAGAATGGCTTGCATGCATTATACTATTACTGCAGTAAAAGGAAACTGAATTTTAAAAACTATGGATTTCATATTTTCTGCAGGCAGAACTGAAACTTGACAACAATGCAGTTTTCGTAATGCCATCAACTGTCAGTATTTTGACAGTCATTGATTGACTACATGTTCATGTTGGACAGAAAACTAGTGCAATGTTTTGACAGAACGACTCGGTTTTAAATCAGGTTTGCAGTGTTTTGAAGGAGTTAGTATGTGTTGGTTGAAAAAGGTTTTTAGCATTTTGAAATGTGGAGTTTGTGTTTATTTAACAAAATATTTTTGGGCAGAAAATTAACTATTTGGCTAATTGTGTGATGTAGGTGTGTTGCTGTGTTAAGAGTTTAGAAAAAGTACTTTAAGTACTGGTAAACGCTTGTTAGCAACTGAAAAAAACTGTAATAGAAAGAAACATCTCCATTCAATAAGAAATGTGTTGGTCTGTGTTAAATAAGATGTGATCTACAGCTGGAATGTGGTGTTTTTTAAATAGCTCGTTGCTGCTGTTATCAGTTCTCTCTTGGCGTCTTCACACAGACGATTGAGCGCTTCGTCCTGGTAAAAGCACAAAACAAAATGCACACAAATGTGTCCTTTTTCTTAATATACAATCACTGATGAACACCTTTGGTTTTAATGAGATTTAAAAAAAAACTGTACGAGGGCTGATTAGAACCCAGAACCTCAGAAATGCTTGACAGAACTTCTACCACTAGACCACTGAAGCACATGTGCAGTACATGCGAATTTATGTATTCACTGCTGTGAAGAATCTGTATTGCACTAATTATATTGTATGATTAATACTTATATTTATATTAATATTCATATTAATATAGTCACTTCATCGCCAGGGTCGCCCCCATCCCCAGGCACTGTCTGTAATTACACCACTGGCGTCCACACAAGCAGCATGTGTGTGATAGGCTGTGTGCAGTCTGCTGCCTAATCGACATAAATTACTACCATTCTTGACAATGAGCCTTTGTAAAAGTGGAGATTTAGCACTTACTCGCATGAAGAATAAATATAGACACAGATTGTGAATTGAGATCAATTTAAGACTCAAACTTTCTTCGACACAAAAACATACCCTGTGTGAGTTTTTGTATTTAAGGTTGACAACGAGAAATAATGCAACTGTTCCCAAATATCCACATGACTGCAAACGTGACATTATTATTCAACAGGTCAAAAAACAAAACATACATTTTAAACACAGTACTGTCAGTATTTACTCTATTTTGCAATGAAAGGCACAGCAGAACTACAACACACGTCTGTTTCGTGAACAATTCTGCGGCTTTGAAGCAAATAGAGAAGCGCGCTGCAGATAGGCCTGCTCATAATGCACATACGATCAGGATGTTAAGATAAACAACACTCAGCTCTCTGATGCACACCACTGAAGAGTGAACACTGAACAATACGCGTCCCAGACAGGTTCGTCATTTGTTGGTGTTCCCTTATAACATTTTTGTTGTGGTCTGTGCCAGTTCTGGAGCCAGGACGAACGATTTGGGGGGTATTATTTTGCATTATTTTGTTTTTTAAAATGAGGAGTTAGCTAATCTGGTAACACTTTAGAATACTGATCCTTCAGTAATGAATAACTACACAGGAACAAATGAGTAATGCATTATTAACACTCTAGTAACTACTATTAACTAACAAGTAACTCTGATGAATGAATTAGTAAGTAATAGTGCTCAGTTGAAGGTGGTAGTTCACTATTAACTAATCAGTAACTACTGTTTTTTCATTCCTCCCAGAGAACTACTAAGAACTGCTATATACAGGTTCATAATTAACATGAATGATGCATAATGTATAATTAATACTAAAGTGAAGATCATGGTAACCCACTAGTAATGACTGAAGTATTACTAAATACTTAAGAAGGAATTACTAATTATTTGGATCAGTATTCTAAAGTGAAAAGCATGATAACTCTCTAGTAACTACTGGAGTCACTGTAAACTTTTAAACATATATTTAGATACTACTAGTAGTACACTATGGGTTCAAATGTACTATAAGTAGTATCTTTATTCACAGTTCATATGCACACAGAAGATGGTGTTGTTTAGTGCAGTGGTTCCCATATTGCATTTTACAACTCATAGCCCACACAACCAAACAGATACACAAATAATCGGATTTGGACTGACAGTGTGAATGTAGCTTGCTTGCCCATCCATCCATCCATCCATCCATCCATCCATCCATCCATCCATCCATCCATCCATCCATCCATCGTCTGTCTATCTAACTAAATTTGTCTGTCTGTCGGTCTATCTAAAACTTTTCAATGTAAGTGTTTTTGTTGTCTAAAAGAAATGCTGAATTCTATAATGAGAGTTATCTATTGAATATCTAGGTACAATATAGTCGTCTTTGGTGGCATTGATGGATTTTCCAGAAAGGTAATAATAGTAATAATAATATTATCTTGTAAAACATAAGTCAACACAAAGTCAGCTTGAACAAGCTTTCTTCACTTATATTATCCTGTTTATTTTTTCTAAAGATCATGTAACTAAGTGCAGCAAACACCAATCTGTCATTGGCATTGGCTTCTTCCAGCAGTCCACTGAACATTAGCGATTTCCACTGAGGTAGTTTAATAAACAACTAAAACAATATTTGCAGCAGCAGCTGAATATGGAAAATACACATTTGGAGTGTAATGTTTAAATGCAGAGGAATACACGTGTGCACTATATGAGTGTGTGTGTCTAGTTCTTCGGTTAACCTGCTGATTCTAGCGTTAAACAGTATTGAGCTGAAATTGCACGTTTTCAGAGTTTTAGTTGGGTGTCTAAATAAAATCTCTATGCATGAAGTAAAAGGGTTAGTTCACCCACAAATGATCACTTGGTCATCATTTACTCATCCTTGTGTGTTTCTAAACCCATATAACTTCCTTTACAACCTCATCCGGATACGCGAGGGGGACGAGTGGAAGACCGCCTTCGTCACGCCCACTGGCCATTATGAATATCTGGTCATGCCCTATGGACTAGTCAACGCCCCCTCCGTATTCCAGGATTTCATTCATGAGGTGCTCTGGGAGTTTCTCCACAAGTTTGTGCTGGTATACATCGATGATATCCTCATCTACTCCCGGAGCCTGGCCGAACATCGCCACCACGTTGTGGAGGTCCTCAAACGCTTACGGCAGTTCCAGCTGTTCCTCAAGGCGGAAAAATGCTCCTTCCACCAGTCTTCCGTCCACTTCCTCGGCTACTACATTGATCACAGTGGCATCCGGATGGACGAGGGGAAGGTGGACGCCATCCGGTCCTGGCCCACTCCGACTACCATTAAAGAACTCCAACGCTTCTTAGGCTTCTCCAACTTCTACCGCCGTTTCATCAAGGGCTACAGTTCAATCGTCTACCCACTCACCAACCTTCTACGTCATCAGCCCAAGTCTCTGTCCTGGTCCGAAGAAGCCACACAAGCGTTCGAAGCCCTTAAGGAAGCCTTCACCACCGCTCCCCTCCTCGTCCACCCTGATCCCAACCGGCCATTCATCGTCGAGGTAGACGCTTCGACCACAGGAGTGGGAGCGGTACTATCACAGCAGCAGGGGCAACCCAGTAGACTCCATCCATGCGCCTTCTTCTCCCGCAAGCTCAACCCGGCGGAGGTCAACTATGATATCGGTGACCGCAAACTCCTGGCTGTCAAGCTCGCGTTGGAGGAATATATATATATATATATGTGTGTGTGTGTGTGTGTGTGTGTGTGTGTGTGTAACCTACAGGTCTTATTTTCTTACTGGCTAAATGTTTTGTGCCCAAGATTTAATTAGACTACTTTAAAATATATGAATACATTTCTCTCTGGTTTTGTTTGCCAGCTGTAGTACCTTTTATAGTAAAGAACATTAGAACATTACAATCTAAAAAAATGCTTTTTAAAGCAGAAGTTAAAATCACAAAATTAAACATTAAAATAAATACTAAATGTAGCCCTCTCACCAATAAATATGGCTTAAATGTGAGAATTATGTCTAGGGAATGACGGGTGAGAGACACATTTCTAAATTCACTTCATTTCTATTAATCACAAAACATAGATCTCAGATATTCACTTGATAGTGTCAGATTTATGTTTTCTATTTAGAAATAAAATAAAAATTAAAAACAATACTGTGTTCACCTTTAAATTTGAAATTACAAATCCCTCACAGGGAAAAACTAATTAACAATAAACTCTTTTTCTCACAGGAAATCACATAAAATTATGGCAGATCAATAATTGTATTTATTCTTTTAAGAACTCTTTTGACTTTGTGTATTTTTCCTTTGCGTGTTCCTTTAAATGATCAAATAATTAATTCACAAAGTCACAAACAACAACAGTAAATCACAATAATAAACATAACCAAAAATAAATGAAAAAAAAAAAGAGGTTCCAATTGCAGAATAATAATCTCTAATCCTCTCTTCCCGTTGAGATGAGAAACAGCATTCGTGACGCATCCGACGAATCCCGATGAACTCCTCAAACTGGTTAGATGCATCCGCGGAATTTCACACAGAACTCCCGATCCTGACTCGACGAACTCAGTCTCTTCAACACACCACTGTGGCACTTTTACACTGAATTATTAAAATAAACACGGGAATATTCTTCCGGATTACAAACCAATTACACAACTCATTATAACTGCAACACTGAAAAAAATAAAAAAAAAAATAAATACAAATATTCTTCTGGGTGATTTGTAAATCTGAATCTAATAAAACAAATAAATGTAATGACTTGAGGTTGCGTTAGACTTTAACATTTTCCTCACTTTGACGGACAGGGTCGAAAAAAATCTGTCGTAATCTATTATTACCCGTCATTTTAATTTTCATATTTTAATTATAATAACACATTAAATTGCTTTTATTTTTGTTCACATTTGAACAAAAATAAAAGCAATTAAATGTGTTATTAGGCCTATAATTAAAATATGATATTTCGTCATTAGTTATAGGTGAAATGCGGCTGGAGGGCAAGCAGTGATTTTTCTGTACAGGAATCCTATCAAACTCAAAATTCCTGTGTTTTGCGTCGTTTATGGCTGCTCCAATCGATCAAACCGCGAAACCGCAATGAGCTTTCATCGTTTATGTCAGGGAATCTCATCCTCTTTTGAGTAATGAACCCCGTCATATATTGACCCGTCCTCAAGGACCCCAGAATAATATTGGCTCATTGGTTTCATTAATGTCTTTGTGACGACCAAATGCAATCAAATATAATTTACTAAGTTAGTTGACTCATCCAATATTCAGTCTTATCATCAGTTATATTATACATATATTATCTTTTATGGGAACAAATATTCATATTCAGATATTTTATTAGGACCCCTGGCATTACGTCGGACCCCTGGTTGAGAAACACCGGTTTAACTAGTTTTCTAACTTTAAAAGTTGTCTCCTTTTATAGTGTTTTGCGTCTGCTGATACTAAAATGAATATGGATACTGACTGTTTTTGACATGGTTAAATGTTCTCATTCTTCATGGTCTCGTTTGCAGGGAAGAGAAGCTATTTTATCCCATTGAATGATCATTTGGTGTTTTCACTTCAGTTTTGTAGAATCCCGTTCACAATGTTGATCTGTTACCGTGGAAACAGTGTCACGCTGCTGCTTCAGCATCATATGACAGAAAATGTCCAAATAAATAAAAGTTCAACAAGCCGACAAAGTCGATCCATGTCTCTGTTGGAAGGGTGTAAATGTAACTGCAGTTTTAATGTTGTCTTTGTAAATATTCACTTTCCCATATGACCACAGAGGAGAATCGGAGGGCATTCAGTCACCCTTTACAGTCTATGACAGACACAGACACACTGTATTTGTATTTATTTCAACAAATGACAACCAAAATCAAACCTGTAGAAGCTCGTGATCAGTTTTGAAGTGGCTGCGTATGAGTTATGGGTCAAAATCACTATAAAGTGCCTTTGAGACGTCACAAAATCCAAAATAAAAAGCTGAGATTTTCCATTGAACTTCATATTTGTGGTGTTAAGGAGACATTAGGCTGTTGGAAATGCATGTTGGTCAAGCTCCAGCACTTTTTATAAATTAGCTGCAAGCAGACAACATACGAGCAAACCATAAAATATGTCCACCCTGTCATGGACAAAATCAAAGTAGTTTAAAGATATTTTCATTGCATAGTGATTATATAATGTAGATTTTCAGTAAGATACTTGGTCCTTTTCTCAACAATACATTTTAATTAAAGTCTTCTGATAATAATGAAACTACTGAAAATATTTTTTTCCCTATAAAATATGCAATAGTTGCACTTTCCTTTCTAAATAACGTCTATCAACAAAGATTTTTGGTCAAACTTTCCAGCAATATTAACTGGCCCTCTTCACTTTATAAAGAAATCACACAAATGTTGACATGCCAAAACCGCACACATCCAGTCAAAGAAAATGGTATAAAATGAGAAAAACACATTTCAAGAGACTTATCATTGTGTGTAAATGTTTGGCCATTTCTAATCAAACCTCAAAACTGAATTATTTTGCATCACATTCATGATGACCGAGCGATTCTGATGAGGACTAAAAGGCACTTTATAGTCATATTGACCCTTCTGCTCATTCACAAGCCGACTGAGAGTCATACTAGCAAATATAATGGTAATTATTGAACCAAACGAAACACAACACTTTCAAAAACACTCAGCTGTGTGATTATTTTATAGGCAGTGGATTCAGTCAGTGACATTATTAGATTTGCTACACGGCGTCTTCCCGTCACCTCCTCAGCCTGCTTCCCTTAGTGTGTTTACACGTAGAAAAGATGATGTGAGCTTCTGCTGCAATTCTCGATTCAGCATAAATGATCTACAATAATGACATTTTTCACAATCACGACAGAAAATCAAAAATACTGCCCTTAACGTCACTAGAAAGGCAGGAGCGATATAAGCAAACCAAGACCTGAGCGCCGCATGACAGCAGCTTCACATCTTCCTCCTCAATAGCAGTCAAGTCTTTCAATTCAGTAGAAAAATGGCTCCTCTTCGTAACATAAGGGTCACCTCCAACATATGTTGTGATTTTCTGTTTATACCTTTCTAAACCAGCACATCTTCCATTCTACTTTTCACTGCTTGCCCTCCACAATAATTTCACACGTCACCAGAACCATGCGATTGCAAACAACCTATTGTGTAGGTCACAAAATAGCTTTACACCAAAACTTAATTTCAAATATTTTATTTGTATGTTAACCTTTCCTGTTTCTGTTTCCTAACCTTGGTTGGGAGACACAGGGGAGATCCGTCTTCTCCAGGGCCGGAAGTTCTCCTCCCGGGGTTAACTCCCTAAACTTCACGCTGCTTAGTGCGATGGTAGCATAAAAAAAACAAAGAGGCCGTTTTGCCGAAGAATTTAGGTGCTTTATTTTGCTGGCTGCACTGAAATACGCTGCACACAGCTAACTACCTGCACCGGTCACCGTCTCCCTCTCACACACACTCTTCCGCTGCTTCACGGGGGATCAGACAGGAGGGGAGGGGCGCGCCTTGGACACGCACACTCACTCACTCTCATTCACACAAACACACTGAGCTGTCTTAAACTAAACACGTTGAAGACACATCCCACAACACTACCCCCACCATGGACTGGCAATTAACACTAATTCCATTCCATCTAAATGTACTTAGCACACACTCTCTATATCTGCAGGCCTAAAATGTGAAGAGATAGCTGTGTCCCAAATAGTATGTAAATTCAAATGGGTAGGTTATACTAATTTAACAAGTGTCTAAACAGTGCTTAAAGTTCTAAAGCTCATTCAACAGTGAACAAAGGAGTGAAAAATGATTAGAAATGCAATAGTCTCTAATAAAACACAAGAGCACATCACCTTTTAAATCCTATTCTTCGGTGACCGGAGGTAAAACTGTCTACAGTAATAATCAAAACATACATTGAATGCAATAAAGTGCAGGCACGTAAAAGCATTAAAAAACTCTTCAACTTTTTTATTTTTTAAACGTAAAAAAAAAAAAATGCATTTTGTAAAAAAAAATATAGAACAAACTAGACTAGGGTCCAAAAAAACGTGAACTATAAAGTCTCTAGTGCAAATATAACTGTCATGGGAGACTCACTCAGTGACCCAGTCCCCATACCGTAGGGGTCCTCGGCGCTGACGTTGGGGCCGAGGTTCACACGGAGACTGGTGGTGTGGCCCTCCTACCGCACCCCCACCATGGTCAAGTACCACATGGGAAGGAGTGGGTGGAAGAGACCCAATCATGTGAGTGTTAGTAGCAGGTGGAGTGGATGGCCGGGAGTCGCTGGGGCCATCACTCGAGGCAGTAGAGTAGAGGCTGTGCAGGCAGAGATCCTCCCGGTCTGCTGGGTGCCTGTCCACTGCTGGTGGCAGGATTTCAGAAGGTGTCCAGTTCTGGGATTGGTCCAGGACCCAGGTGTTGTCTAGGGGCTCACAGCTGCGGTAGCATTTGAGTTGATCATGGTGGACGACTTTGACCTTAGCTCTGGGGCCCTTTTGGATCCGATAGACTAGATCGTCTAAACGTCCCATAACAAAATAAGGTCCTTCATAGGAGGGGAGGAACTTTTTGACTTTGTTTTTGACATGACGTGTTCCTTTGATGAGATACCACACAGTGGTGTGCTTGGTCGCTCTAGAGGCCATAACTGTATATGGGATCATCAGGTCCCAATCCCAGTGACAGTGTTCTGCAGTAGATGCCAGGATCTTTTGAAGTGTGGCGTTGAAACGTTCAACTTGGCCGTCGGACTGCGGTCTGAATGGTGTAGTGTGGGTTTTGTCGATGCCAAACAAACGGCACATTTGTTGGAATAGCTCTGATTCGAAATTGCGTCCTTGATCGCTGTGCAGAGAGTGAGGCATTCCAAAGCGACACACCCATTCGGTTGCAACAACGTTTGCCACTGTCACAGCCTTTTCGTCAGGGATTGCGAATGCTTCAGTCCATTTTGTGAAATACTCCTGTATTACGAGTATATAACTGTTTTTACGTTCTGTCTCATTGAGTGGGCCCATAATGTCCAGTGCAATACGCTCCATGGGGGCTCCAACTCTGACAGTTCCCATGGGTGCTTGTGGAGTCTTGTGGGGTCTGGCTCTGCATGCACAGTTTGTACAAGTCCGGCACCAGAGGGCCACATCTTCTCTCATGTGGTACCAGTAGCATCTGGTTTGAAGTCTGGCCACAGTCCTTTCAATACCAAAATGTCCACCTACTGGCCCTACATGCATTTGGCGCATTACATCGGGTTGCATTTCGCGTGGAAGAACAATTTGAGGATAGAACTGTGTGTCATCTAAACAGTAAAAATGGCGGACCAGTACTCCATCTCTGAAGTACAGTCTTCTCCATTGACTCCAGTACGTTTTGGTGGCTGGGCTGCATGGGGAGACTGTGACCCACGGGGCCGCTCACTACTGACCTCCAACCAAGCTCTGATTGGTGCAATGTCTGTATCAGCAGCTTGAGCCTGGCACAACTCCTCCATAGTCCAGCCAGGAAACAGTCTGGTCTCATTTGTTTTCGTCACATAAATAATCTCTGTTTGTTTTAAAGTGTCTGTGTTGGTAACATTGACAGCGCTTACCCCCACCGGACTCAGCAAAAGGGAGCTGGTGTCAGAGTCCAAATCACACTGAATTGCTTGGTGACTTGTGGTTCTCCGCTGCGAGGAAGGGTCCTGCAGATTACAAGGACAGGACTGGCGGCAGGGCCTGTGGGAGAGACTGTCAGCATTTGTGTGTAAGCGACCTGGGCAATGGATGATTTCGAACTCGTACTCCGCTAGCTTCTCAAGCCACCGGGCTAACTGACCTTCCGGCTCTTTCATTCGCGTGAGCCAGCGCAAGCTGCTGTGGTCGGTTCATACCTTGAAAGGCCTCCCAAGTAGGTATTGCCGAAAATGGGATGTGAAATCGACAATGGCTAGCAGCTCCCATCTCGTAGTGCAATAGCTGCTAGCCATTGTAGTCCATAAGGTGTTGGAACGTCGCCGGGGCGTTACATAACCCGAACAGCATAACGTTCCATTCGAATAGTCCATTACGGGTGCAAAAGGCAGCTGTGCGGCGGGCTCTTGGTGTTAGCTCAACTTGCCAGTAACCTGAAGCAAGATCCAAAGTGTTGAACCATTTGGCGGTGGCGAGAGTGTCCAGCGTGTCTTGGATGCGGGGAAGCGGGTACGCGTCAGTGATGGTGTGGTTGTTGAGAGCCCTGTAGTCTACACAAAGGTGATAAGTCCCATCCTTTTTACGCACCATAACGATCGGTGAGGCCCAACTGCTGTGGCTGCGTGTGGCGATGCCGCTCTGGAGGCCCTCACTGATCTGCCGTTCTGCGCTTCTCTGCTTTTCCCCAGCCATACGACGAGGAGGCTGCTTCACCGGAGGTCCTGGTCGGGTTATGATGTCATGCTGCACAAGACTGGTCCAGCCCAGATCACCAGGTCCCCTGGAAAAGACACATGCATAGGCATACAACAGATTAGATAGTTCAAGTTTTTCATTGTCATTAAAGTCAGTGGAACTCTGGGCGTAGAGCTCCTGGAGGTGCTCTGGAACTGCAGGGGGGCTGGCTGGAAAGTCTGCCGCTGTGGAGACACTGGACGAGGGCAGAGCTTCAGCGGACTGGAGGAGGCCTGCAATGGCACCTTCTTTAATAGTCACAGCCTTGTTGCCAGGGTTAAAGAGGCGTAATGGAGCGATGTTGGTGAGCTGTGCGTTGACTAGGGCTCTAGCAATGAGTACTTTGTGCTTTTCAATGAAGCCTTTTGTGGGGCTAAGCATCATGTCTCCCTGAGCGTCCCTGCAAAAGTGCACGTTGCCCTTGACTAGGTACTCTTGTCCCGCTTCAACCACAACAGTTCTGGCTACTCTTACAGCGTATGACTTTGGAACAGTTTCTGGGTGAAAGTAGGGCACTTCTTCTCCAAACAGAATTATGCGGTGCTTACCGAAATCAAGGCGGGCCTCAGCTTGGGTTAGGAAAGGATGGCCAAGCAGCACCTCATTGCCCTCTATATCCGCTACAAGGAAGTCCACTTCAACTTGACGGTTGTTGATACTGACCGGTATCTTGGCCTCACCGAGCACTGACACGTCTCCTGGTCCCACCCTGAGCAAAGTCTCTATGGTGGATGACTGAAGCGGTGGTCTCACGTCTTGGTGAATGGCGTTGTATTGGTGAAGGGGCAGCACGCTTCTCCGCGCTCCGCTGTCCAGGACTGCACATACCTCCAGCTCAGATATGCGCATGTGAATGTTCATTTCACGATTCTGGCTTTTAAGGTGGAACACAGTGGCCAGCGGGCTTTCTTTGGCAGTGCTTGCAAAGAAAGTCTTTGTATTTCTTTGAGGGGACGAGCACTGGCTCTGTTTGTGACCCCAACCATTACAGTTATAGCAGCGAATGTCACCCCTTTTAAAGTTCTTGTGCTGCTTTATTGTTTTAGAGGATGTTAGTGGGACAAAGTGATTGGGTGATGGGCTAACTACAGAGGTAGTGGGAGCCATAGTCTCATTTTTGTCTCTTTCCCTGACAACAGCGGCCCGGGGCCTGCGTTCAGTGAGGTTGCGGGCCCCTGGCTGCATGATGCTGGTGACATAGGAAGCAGCTCTCTTGGTAGTGTCAGGACGGTGGGCTATCTCGTAAACTTTAGGTAGGGTAGCTGGACGTTTCTCTAACAGTGTTTGAACTAGCTCTGCATCACCCAGGCTGTTTGTGAAAACTTCAACAGCTATAGCGTCTTGCTCAGCCTCTGCCCAATCACCATAAGCTATAGCTACCTTCCCATAAATGTCATCTCTAAACACATGAAGCGCCTCACCAGATTTACACACTCTTTGCCTCAGCTCTACTGCTACAGCCGCTGCATGATCTGAAGAAGGGCCATAAGCAGTCTCGAATTCCTCCAGCAGGCGGCGGAACAAGGGTTCCGAACAAGGGTTTCTGTGGATGATGGCGCCTGCAGCTCCGGTGAGGCAGAATTTCAGCTGAATGGCCATTGTTTTGACTGACCAGTGATTTGCCTCTGCGCAGCTCTCAAACTTGTGCAGAAACTCTCTCCACGGTGTGCTCCCGTCGTACTGGCCGGGACGTAGAGTGGGGACTCTCTCTTTGGGGTTATAGTCCTCATCACTGTCCGACAGAGGAGGCTGCCGGGACGCAAAGCGGCTCTTACGTGTTGGAGATGAGGGACAGGGCTGGTGCAATGGGAAATGTCCATGTTTTAAAGTCATGTCAGGATTAATAAAAGAACAGGGCATGGGAAGTGTACTGGCTTCAGGTTTGGATATAGCTGGTGTGCTTTGTACAAAACTTCCAATGTGAGCATTGGCAAAGGGATTTGTGACCTCATAGCGCCCCTTAAATGGCATGTCTGGCGCGGGATATGCGAAAATGTGACTGTCCGACCTTCCCACAGAGCCATGGCTTTGACTGTTGCCTCTGCAAAAAGGATTTGTGGGCGAAAAATGGGCGGGGCCGTTGAACGGCGCAAACAGATCTTCTCCATTAGCAAGCGTGTTAGTGCAACACAGGAATGGGTTATAATGTTTGTGTTTTCTCTCCGCCGTGCGTTCATAAGCGTTCACAGTACCGTGACTGCTGTCCTCTACATTGGTTAGCGACATGAACGGGTTTGAGTAGTTGGTTTCCCGTCTGTAAACATCGGAGGGATAGCGAGCGGCCGCCATGTTGTATTAGCTTAGCCGCGCCGCTATTACACTGGTATTACAGTTACTCGGCTTTACTTTTTATTGCCCTTTTATTTTCAATGCTCACCAGTCTTTTAACAACGTGAATGTCCCTTCGTGGTCGCCAGTGTTAACCTTTCCTGTTTCTGTTTCCTAACCGTGGTTGGGAGACACAGGGGAGATCCATCTTCTCCAGGGCCGGAAGTTCTCCTCCCGGGGTTAACTCCCTAAACTTCACGCTGCTTAGTGCGATGGTAACATAAAAAAAACAAAGAGGCCGTCTTGCCGAAGAATTTAGGTGCTTTATTTTGCTGGCTACACAGAAATACGCTGCACACAGCTAACTACCTGCACCTGTCACCGTCTCCCTCTCACACATACTCTTCCGCTGCTTCACGGGGGATCAGACAGGAGGGGAGGGGCGCGCCTCGGACACGCGCACTCACTCACTCTCATTCACACAAACACACTGAGCTGTCTTAAACTAAACACGTTGAAGACACATCCCACAACATGTAGCAAACACAATATATCACAATCACCACACCACTATGCATTTACATTGCAGTCATTTCTTTTACTGAGACACTTCCACTTTCCTCTCAACCTCCCAAATGCATGTTCAGCCACACAACAGGCTTGACTTGTTCTCATGTTGTATAGTTATTGACCCTCTGTAAGCCTGCAGAGTGTCATGATATGGATTTAACTACCATTTCTGCAATGGTTAACAGAATCACCAAGAAAGAAGTAGCCAACATCAGTTCCACATATGTTTTTACTCTGCCAGAAAAAGCATTACTGTCTATGGCCCAAAGGCGTGACTTTCTGAGGACACTGGCATTGTGTTCCCTCCCTGACTGTCCAACATTAAGGTCCCAGAACATCCCTTTACAATCCACAACTGCTTATAAAGTTATGGAGAGCCAGCCTTTTTTGTTGTGGAAATCCGACTGGTATTGTGGAGGTTTCAATATAGGGATGTGAGAACCATCAATAGCACTGTGGAATCCCAAATCTCTCTTCCAAGTAATCTGCCATCTCAGACAGTTTGTCCTGGTTAGGTGTTCTGGTGAACTTGGACCAAAGTATTGCAATCACAGCATTACAAAAGTCATGCTCACAGCGGCAAACAGAAGTCCAACTGACAGCAAACAGATTAGCCACTGTCCTGTACTCCGGTGTTGAAGTGCTAGCTTATACAGTACGAGTCTTGACGCTGCAGTGCAGGCTATACAGATGCATCTGAATGTTTCTCTGGAAACTCTGAAGTCATCCAATGTTTTCTGTAACGGTAGGGACTTCATTACCCATGAGGCGCGAGGGAGCATGACGTAGGGGGAGGGAGAATAAAGTGGCGTTCGCCATGTGAGTTATACACGAATGTGTGCTGCGTGTTTATTAACAGTTAATATAGAGAATATTATACATGGTGTCAGAAGTGAACCTGAAGAATAGGCTACAGAGAACCAGTACAGCAAACAGACCGAAAGATGGCTGTTGCAGCAGTGCAGATATCCCCTCCAGAGCCATTCTCAAAGGTGAGCGGCCCCACAGAATGACAAATCTAAACAAATGGGTCAAACGAGAGCGCCACATTCTACCATCTGTTGAACAGTCTTTAGGTATGCTGTCAGATGCCACTGTTTTCACAAAACTAGATGCAAGATCAGGCTTCTGGCAGATTCCCCTCACCCAAGAGTCAAAACCACTCACCACAGTCATTACTGCATTTGTGCATGGCAGATGTATGCAGAGTCCTAGCAAATTATGGCAAATTATCTTGCTAAATTCCTACCACAGCTTGCTTCAGTTTCATTTTCATTCACTTAGAGCTATGCTACACACTACATGAAAGGTAATTTTCAAAAAAACATAACTTTAATAAAGATTAATAAATACAGTAACAAAGGTATTGCACATTGTTAGTTCATGTTAGTTAGTCTGTCTGACTTTATCAGTCTGTCTGGGGACATCTGCTACAAGCAAACAGGCAAAGGCAGTACTTGTCTTGCTATCTTGTTGACTGTGTGGAGTTTTAGTTAAGTATGGTGTTGGGCTGTTGAATGTTATGACATTTATGACATTTTACTAAATTGTTAAAAAATAGTTTGATTAACCCTGACCCTTGAGCTTCTAATCCTAAAACAATGGTTTAACTGTACTGTACTGTGCTGTTAACATGCTGGATTGCCCACATTAATCTCTCATGTTCGCCCCACAGTGAAAAACTACTGTGGGCCCTGTATGAGGTAAACCACCCGGGGGGGTTGGGGGGTGCCCGTGTGGGTGTTCTGTGGGCAAACTCACAGTGGGTTACCCAGAGTAAACCCTCATGGGGGCCTAAACAGGCAAAACTGCTATGGGCCCCGCATGGGCTAACCCATTGGGGACCCGTGTGGGTTTTCTGTTGGAAAGCCCACATAGGGCCCCAAGGGGTTTACCCTTGCCCACACTGTCCCACAGAAAACCCACACTTACCCACAGTGGGCCCACACTGCGGTGTTTGCTGGGACTGAAGACAGAAGTATCATTATTCAGCTCTGTTCAGTGTTTGTTCTCATTCAATGGTGTCAATTAATTGAGAGGTTTTGTCGCATCTGGGGGAAATATGAAGCTACATTGGGTTAGGCTATAGATGCAAATATGTGAAAAAGAGTCGAGTCAACTTGATCTATTCTGGGGATTTTCTTAAGAAACTGTTTCATAAGATAACAGGAAGACATATGAAAAAGCCTGAACTTTCACTTCTCCTTTAACTTAAACAAATATTGGGTAGTCTTGGCCTCATGTAAGCATTTTCAACAAGACAACAAGATTCAACATGAGTATCCAGGTAAGTCAAATTAGATTCCATATTTTATCAGATTTTCACATTGTCTCTACATTATACAGGACATTTTCTTTCTGTTTTACTAGTAATAATTGTCCATTCTGTGTCAACTGAACCAGAGGTCCTTGGCTAAAAATGTTCCACTTTATTTTTAATTGTTCTGCTGAAAGAAATGCATAAAGAAGAAAACCAAAATATTAAATGCCATGGATAAATAGTTAACTGTCTCAATTATTATTTTTTTGCTGTCTATAGATTGTAAAATCAAATGTATTTGCACACACAGCATATGAAACATGATGGATGATGACGTAGAATTAGCTGTTGTTGGCATTGGATGCCATTTTCCTGGAGGTAATTGTTAACAATTTATGGTGCTTCATATTTGTTCATGTTATGATTTTGGCCTAAATTGTATTTACATTGTATTTTCTCATCCATTTTAGGTGAGGGACTTGAAAACTTCTGGCGAGTCCTCCTTCATGGAGAGAACTGTACAGTTCAGATACCAAACGACAGGATTAATCTCTCTCAATGGTACGATCCGGATGAGAGAAAGGCAGGAAAGACGTATACAGCAAAGGCAGCACTCATCAATGGGTAAGACTTCAATTCATTTGCCCTCATTAAAAGAACTTGTGATGTTCACTTATGTTTGTTAAGTTCAAAAATGGTCAAAATAATAATGCATGAGCATTTATAAATCTGTCTCTGACCCTCTGAAATGTGACATTAAAAAGCATATAAATCATTTAATTTTCTAAAGTGACACTGTCCAACAATGACACCAGCTGTTAGAAACAAAGTTACAGCGGGACGCAGCATCTCTGCCTCCCTTGAGCCCATTGAGTTTTAATAAAAACCCCTAAAGCAGGGTTCCTCAAAGCCGTCCCTGCAGAGTCGAGCTCCAGCTCAGATCAAACTCACTTACCTGTGATTTTCAGGTAACTCTGAAGACTTTGGGCCTATTTACACCTGGTCACTTCATGCGTTTTCTCTAATCGGATAGTTATCCGATCGTGAAAAGACTGGGTGTAAATGCCCTCTGAAACGCATTCACTGGTCAAGTCTGAATACATCTGGTTGCTGAAACCACATATGTAAATTTTACTCCTCCCAAAAATGCTAAAAAATACACGTGTGAGAGCGTGTTATAGGCTAAATAACATGTTATAGACAGATATGACAGTGCTACTGCAACATGCATCGCCACAGATGAGCAGCTGAGGATGTCTTCAGCAAGCTGCCACAAACGCTCAAAACACAATCATCTTCATTTACAGTAATAACACTAAATGTTCTTACCAGTGCTGTTGCCACTCTCTTGCCTATTGTGGTCTTTGATTTTTAAATTAAAGGGGTGGTTCAGTGTTTTTTTTTTTCTAGGCTTGATTGTGTTTTTGGGGCACAGTTTAACATGTCTTAATGCTTAGTTTTTTTGAAAACGCTGTATTTTTCATATATTTTACCTTTATTCTACACCTCTGTTTCCAGTGTCATATGAGCGGCTCGTTTGACTTCCTGAAGCCACTCCCACCGAAATACGCAATGGGCTCAGATTGGTTAGCAGGTTGGTAGCTGGCCCAGTGTATCGTGATTCGCTGAAGCGTTCGAAAACGCCACGCCCCTTTACCATCCGTTGCTTCAGTGAAAATGTAAATAATGGCGTCTATATTGCTGTATGAAATTGAGCCCGAATTAGACCCAGATGAAGAGGGTCAAGCAGAACATCTGCAATTGCAGCTTTTAAAGGACTTTTATGAATGGTATTTCATTTTTTTTACTTGTGTCAAAGTGTTTAGATGCTGTCACTGCTGTTTGTTAGCTTTCAATATACAGTTTTATCCTGATTAAAGCTTTACTGTAGCCGAATACATGACTGAGTAGTGGCATTTTTGTAAAGGTGGCGTTTAATTTATAGCATGAACAACTGTTTGTCTATGAACATAGAAGTTTGTTGGTGTTTGTAGAATTTAGCTAACTGGCTAGCGAAGCCAAAACGCATTGGTCTTTGTTTACATCCTTGATGCAACCAAAAATAGCAACAGAACTATACGTTTAAAAGACATGTAAAAAAATAAATAAAACGTACTTACAGTTTGAAGCCCATAAATGATGTTTCATTAACAAAATTCGGGAGGAGCACTTTCAAATGATCCTTTCAATCATCATGTCATTCCAACCAGCTGCCAGCAATCAGTAATCAACAAGTCTACCCAATCAGCATAAGTGGAGACCATTATAAATACGCAGTCGACTCACCCATGTTCCTTGACAGTTTTTCAGCATCCCTCCACCACCCCATCTCCTCACACTCGCATTGTTATCTTCCTAACCAAATCTCACACTCGCCTGGTTATCTTCCTTAACCAGAATACGGGGGGAGTACTCTGGGTTCGGGCCAAATACCGAGCTTGGAGCCCTCTCCTCGGACAGCACGTCAAATATGCATACTATTTATTTATCTGACTTATTTGCAAGTGTGAACTCGTGAAACAGCAGCTTCTGCTTTTAAAGTGGGAACTGCTTCATCTTTCAGTAAAAGCCTTTGTACAAATCCAGCATTCTGGAAGCTGTCTTCAGCGGCGTATCCAGTGTAGAAAATATCACAGATTATAATGGGTTCTAATATTTTTTGACGAGGGGCTTTTGAAGCTCGTTGTAGTCCAAACCGGTCGTTTTTGTAGGCATTAAACTGCCATGATTTTAAAAGACAATATCTCGGTTTGCATTGAACTTTCAGCGCTGTAACTTTGCAGATACTGTTTATGCTCAAGCAGCAACATTACACACTAACTAAAGTTAAAAAAGTGAAATCGCATTGAACCGCCCCTTTAACTGATGATCAATAAAATGCAGCTCATATTTGTTGCTTTCAGTGACGTGAACATGACATCTGCACATAGCGCTGGAATTGAACATCAGATTTATATATGTTTTTTGCGGCGGCACATTTATGTGGCCAAGTGTAAATGAAATCATTTTGATAAATCAGATAAAAACTCATAAAATCAACTACCAAAAAAACAAAAAAAACAAAAAAAAAAACACAACAACATACATCTCCCATTACACAGCAGTAAATAGTACGTTGCCCATCACCTTACCCTCACCCACACACAATTCATCACTTATTGTTCAATAACTCAATTGATAATGGAATTAGAGAAAATTTGAACCTATTTCTCCTGCCCAAGGGCATCAACTCATACTCCTTATGGAGAACATAACTTGGGTCACCAATAACTTTAAGGCTCTGCTTCTTTACAGACCTATCAAAAATCTCCTGAAGAGAAGATGGGGGCAACATACCAATTATTTTTCCAGCTCTTCTAACCACATTTTGAAGCTGTGACCTCAGTTTAACAGACAGATTACCAAACCATATTGTAAAATCATAACATACTATAGATTCAATAGCTGATCTGTAAAACAATAACATGATTGTTTTATCCACCCCATAAACCCTAAGCGCTGACTAGCTTGTGTACAAACATACTCCACTTGATGAGCCCACTGTAGCCGAGAATCAAAGTAGATGCCTAAATACTTATATGTTGTTTCCTGTTCAACTTCCTCCTCATAAACTGAAATTGGGCTATAATCACCCACAAGCCTCGGGTCAAAGATCATTTCTTTAGTTTTTTTAACATTTAACATCAAGTTGTGCTCCTTACACCACTGCACAACCCCTTCCATCTCTGACTTATACATGTCAACATCTGATTTTTTTGTCAACAGACTGAATATGGCTGTATCGTCTGAAAATGTGATAATGTAGTTATTTGTGTACTGAGTCCTACAATGTAAAAAGAAGGAAGGAACTTATGCATACTTTGAGGAGCTCCAACATTTATGACCTCTGTGTCAGAGAGAGTTGAATAAACTTTCACCCGCTGTTGTCGTCCAATTAGAAATGCATAACACCATTTAATTATATAACCTCCATCTGTTTTAAAGCGTCATGAAAGCCCAAAACACTTTTTTTGAGATGTAAACAGATATGTATAGGCTGCACATCATTGAAAACACTTAAGGTACTCATTAATGTTATTCATAAGTGAAAAATAGTTATTTTTGCATTTTTCAGAGCGATTTCTGTCTTCCTGTTTGAAAAGCTGAGTCGGAGCAATGTCACAAAATCTGACGTAATCGTGTACTTTCGAACGTTTGTGTGCATGTGGATTGTTTTGCTGTGATCTACCAGCACAAATGGAAAATATGTTCGCGTGAGATCGCATTACAGCAGAGAATTCAAATGTCACAAAAGTGCGGCTCGTTCTCCTCTGCCTACTCTAGCTGCATTCAAACACGCGAGCCGTAGGCTGTTTCCCTCAGCACAGCAGCACATGAGTGTTGTTTGTATTTTGCTCGTGATGCGGTCAGAACTGGAGTTTGAATACGAACACATGAAAAATACCATTGTTTTTATGATATACACGCGGCGCGCGCATATGATTGGTTTCAGCGCGGAGCTCTGCAATGAGTTTAATAACATTAGACATGTGGCACATAGCTCATACAGAATAAAGTATCCGTGTTTAAAGTTTTTATTTCACACATTCCCCTGCACCAAACATTAACCAGCACGGTGTAGTTATGCACACATATTTCATCAAGTCTTCTTCAAATGAATTATATGTGCAAACTGGACACTGATACAGTGGTGTAGCCTATCTGAACACGACGACACGATTACTCTAATAGACAAAAGACTGATTTTGAGAATGGTTGTTCTCTCCCCTCTTCTCCCCCTCTACACTCCCACTTTTCCAGAGCTTTACACGCCCATTTTCACAGAGTTTTTGAAACTCAGAGGTGTGAACGACCAGGGTAAAACAGGGGGGTTTCATGACCCTTTAACTTATTTAACAAAATATCTGGAAGTATGGTATTAAATGCCGAACTCAAATCCATAAACATCAATCTAACATAAGTTGCCAGATTTTCAAGGTGTTTTAAAATAAAATGTGTCATAATATTTAAAGCATCCTCTGTATCTGTGTTCCTATTTTCTTTGTAAGCAAACTGGTAATGATCTAATTTATGCAATACATTCTCTCTCAATTTCCCCATCACATTATGTTCCAGTGATTTCATCACTGTAGATGTTAACGCCACTGGTCTTTATTTTTCTGTGATGGATGTTTTTTTGGGACAGGAATAATGACAGCTTTTTTCCATAATGTGGGAATATTGCCCATATCAACTGATAATTGAAATAAGGGCCTCCATGCTGGGGTTAATTCATCAGCAAATGTTTTAAGTAAAAGAGCTGTAATACCATCTGGCCCACTAGTCTTTTTGGTATGAAGTCTTTTTTTTTTTTGGATTAATTTTTTATTGATTATTGTATAGATAGGGTCACCTACAGTTGTCCATAATCCCCCCCCGCATCCCCCCCCCATGGCAGGGTTGACAGAACGGTCCCCTATATATTACCCCCCCCCCCTCCCCTTGACATAAAATTGCAATCGAAACAAAATAACATTCACATATACACCTGCGTAATAAAAATAAAATAAAGATAACAATAATAAAACAAAACAAAACAGATACAATCAGGAATATGAAAAACTAAGGATAAGTAAAATAACATAAAGATCATCAGAGGTTTGAGAGCCCAATCATATCACAAAATTAGATTCTACCATCTTGAAGCTTTTCTTTCAACTCATCTGCCACGGATTTCCAAGCCTCAAGAGTTGAGGCTCTAGCTTTATTTATTCTGGCCGTTGACAGTTCTAACATTACTATATCATGAAACTGAAATAGCCAGTGTCGCACAGATAAAGTATTGGGAGGGAGCCATCTTTGCGCAATTATCTTTTTGGCTGAGGTTAGTCCTGCCAACCAAAACTTTCTTTGTAGCTCTGTGAAACCTAAATTGGAGTCATCGTTTAGAAGGAGCACAACTGGTTGCACTGGTATCTCTTTTCCTATCATATCAGACATTATTGATGAGATCTTTTCCCAAAACTCATAAACCTTCTCACATTCCCAGACCATATGCATGAATGTTCCCTCTTGTTGGTAGGGACAAAAACTACAGTAGGGATTTGCAGATAATTTAATGAGGAAGCATTTCTTTGGTGTCCAGTACAATCTGTGACAAAATTTGAAATGAATTAATTGATGGTTTAGATTTTTTGATGCACAGAAAATATTTTTCCATACCGTCTCCCAATCAATCTGGTCTACAGATAGCTCCCTTGTCCAAATTGTGTGCAGTGCTAATTGTTTCTGCTTAGCTTCAAGAAGGTAAGGATAGACAGCTGACACTACCCTTTGTTGAGAAGGATTAAAGAGCCAACTATGAACAGGATGTGTTTCGAGAGCTGATCCCCATGGGACTCTATATGCTCTAAGGGCTGAACGCAGTTGCAAAAACAAAAAAAAGTAAGATGCCGGTACATTAAAAGATTCAAATATATTTTGAAAGCTGAGCATCCCGTTATCATTAACGTTAATAATAAACTTAATAATTTCTCCACTGCTATGTAAGTGTTAATAGTGTTTGTTACAATGGGACCGAAGGATTGTTTACAATACTTTAAAGAGAGTCCAGAAAACAGTACATCTTCAAGTCTAATTGGTCTGACAATTGCTGCTTCTATTTCTCTGCAAGGTGTGGAAGCTATAGAGTCAAACCATGTCTTGACTGCTCGCAGTTGGAATGCTTTATGATATAGCTCAAAATTGGGAAGGGAGAGACCACCCTCCATTTTAATACGTTGCAACGTGGCCAATTTTAACTTTGGTTGTTTGCCATTCCAAAGAAAAGTGCAAATTAAAGAGTCAAAGTCTTTTCCACCATTTTAAAAGAGGTGGCAAAGGAATCATGGCACTAAGAAAATTAATCCTAGGCAATATATTCATCTTCACAGTAGAGACTCTAGATTGCAGTGATGTGTCCTCCACCTGTCAATATCTCTTTTAAGCTTTTGAAAGACTTTATCATAATTAATATGTACAATTTCTTTTAGAGAAGGCCGTATAAATATCCCTAGATAAGTTATCTGATTCATAATTGGGATAACTGATGGCGTCTGGGTACTCTGAGCTTTTTTGTTCAAAGGTAGAAGAGATGATTTGGACCAATTGATGCTATATCCGGAAAATTTCCCAAAACAGTTAAAAATTTCTAGTATGTTTTGTATTGCGTCAAAATCTGAAAAAAAAAGCAGTAAGATGTCATCTGCGTAGAGAGATATTGCATGTTGGGTATCCTTGATTGAAATAGAACAAATTTGGTCTTGTCTTATTTTTTGTGCTAGAGGTTTGAGAGACAATGCAAATAACATTGGTGAGAGGGGGCATCCTTGCCTTGTCCCTCTCAAGATATTAAAAGGTTGGGAGTGTAAGCCATTTGTTGCTATAATTGCTGATGGATTATAATAAATTATTTGTACCATTTTAATAAATTTCACATCAAAACCAAATTTATCTAACACCATCCATAAAAAATCCCAATTTAATCTATCGAAAGCTTTATCTGCATCTAAGGATAAAACTGCACAAAGGGAATTTCTATCCTTACTTTCATGAATTAAACGACATATATTGTCTGCAGCCAAACGATGTGGGATAAAGCCAGATTGATCGCTATGAACTAATTTACAGATATATTTTCCAAGACGTAAAGCTAAAACCCTAGCATATATTTTTAAATCTGAGTTAATTAAGGAAATTGGTCTAAAATTTGAACATTTAGTATGATCCTTATCTTTTTTTGGAATTAAAGAGATTAGAGCTGTATTCATTTGTTTTTCAAAGTGTCCCTTTTGGATTGCAGCATTTATTGCAGCATGCATAATTGGTCCTAATATATCCCAAAAATTTAAAATCAATTCAGGGGGGATCCTGTCTGGCCCAGGTGATTTTCCCTTCTTTACCGTTTTTAGTGCTGCATACAGCTCCTCGAGTGTTATAGGTTGGGTCATTTGTTCAGATTCATTATGCGTTAATTGTGGTAAATCGATATCCTGTAGAAATTTATGACATTCAACCTTATCAGTACTATCCTTTGGCTGATATAGCTCTTTAAAATGTTCTGCAAAAGTATTGTTTATCTCTCTAGGATTTGTTACTAGGCCTTTTGTAGGTGAATGAATGGTATCAATAATAGCCCTACCTTCACTTTGTTTAAGTTGTAGAGCCAGTAACTTACTAGGTCTTGGCCCATTATAATAATACTTCTGACGGACTCTATGCATAATGAATTCAGCTTTTCTTCGGAGTAAACCATTTAGCTTTGACCTAGAACACTTTAAAGCATTTTCAACTGATCTTGAGAATTTCTTCTTCAAATCTTTCTCATGGGAGAGGCAAATTCGTTCTAATTCCTCAATTTGTGATTTTCTTGCTTTATTTAAATGTGATGAAAAAGATATAACGAAATCTCTAATAAAGCCTTTTGTAGCCATCCATACCATCATGTGGTTATCCTCACTATTGAGGTTTATGCTCAAAAAGTCTTTCAATTTATTTCTAAAATCTATTAAAAATGCAGAATCTTGTAGAAGAGATATATTAAATTGCCATCTTGGAGACCTCTCATGTGAACTATAAATAAACTTTGTCAGAAGAGGGTTGTGGTCAGATATTACAGCAGGAAGGATTGCAATGCTCTCAAAACACATCCTGAATTCAGAACATAAAATATAATCTATTCTAGAATACGTCTGATGCCTTGAAGAAAAGAAAGTGTAATCTCTAACCAAAGGATTCTGAACACGCCATACATCTATGAGATTAAAAGTTTGCATAAATGATTTAAAGTTTACGTCAAAAACTGCTGGGGCATAGACGGAGACAAAAGCTATTTTCTTGCCTTGAATACTTGTGCAGAAATAGCTCAACCTGCCAGATTTATCATTATTACATCTTTCAATAACAAGAGGAAGGTTTCTTTTAATGAGTATAAGAGATCCCTTTGTTTTTGTTCCATCACTAGAAGCAGCAATGACTTTATAAAATTTATTTTGTACACGAGCAACATCACTTGTTTTTAGATGAGATTCTTGAACTAAAGCCACATCTACGTTGTGTCTATTTAAACTATGCAGAAACTTTGTTCTCTTTATAGGACTATTTAAACCTCTGATGTTAACTGAAATCATTGAGATATTAACCATTATCAAAGAGACTGTAAACTTTAACTATATTAAAGTGTAAGTAATGAGTTATTTTAGACAACACTAGTTTGATTGCACGTTTCGTTACTAACATAAACAAAGAGATACATGGCGGGACGAAACTCCCCCCTCCCCCAGACCGCTAGATATTCCCCAACTTGTGAATCGGAACCATGACAGTATCATACGTTCCACTGATCTGAAACTCACCCGCTCCCTCTCGTGTGTAACTTAGATGTCAGAAACAAAAGTTAACAGGAACAATAGAACACGTTCAACTAAAAGCACGTCTTTCTGCGTTAAATACTCTCAAAATTTGTGCTGCCCGGAACAAGAAAAAAAATCCTAAACGTAATGAAACGACAATTAAACTTATTGGTAGCCTGTGTTTATCCAAAGTAAATGCAGAATGTTCTTAACCATACAGTTCCATGGACAGTCCTACCAGTAACGACGGCTGGTTAATTATCAGTTTGATTCGTGTCCATCTCGTATGGATTGACATCGCCGAAAGTCAGCTGCCGTTTTGCCCGCGGGGTGTCTGCGATCTGAAGTCGGAACTTCTCTGCTTCTTGTGGCGAAGAGAAAGACAGTTTCTCGCCGTTGTGCATAACGCGCAGAGTGGCTGGGTAGATCAGAAACGATTGGATTCCTAAAGCTCGTAACTCTTCCGTGTGTCAGCAAAACTTCTCAGACGTTGCGACGTGTAGGCGCTGTAGTCAGCAAAAAATTTCAGCCGATTCTCGCCATCCAGAATTGGTCCCCTCTTGCTCACCTCTCTTGCCCCATCTAAGATAGACTGACGGTCTTGATATCTCAGCACTTTAAAAATCATAGTGCGACCAGTCTCCGTGGACCTCTGATGTCCATAGATGCGGTGGGCTCTTTCGATCTCTATCAGCCTGTTGGAGAGTGAGGGGATCCACTTTGGAAGCATTTCTGTGAGAAAGCGTATCGCGTCGCCTCCCTCACGGTTCGGTGCGAGACCAACAAGTCGAACATTATTGCGTCTTTCTTGATCTTCCAATTCTGCCAGCTTTGCTTGAAATTTAGACACATCTGATTTACAGCCGACAACGTCTTGTTTCAGGCCTCTCGTCTCACGTTGGATATTGTCCACTTTGTCGATAAGCCCGCGCACAACAGCCATCTGTGACTGAAATTCGGCAGTCAGCGACTGCATGCACTGTCACATCTTTCATCGCAATATGCACTGCGTTCTGGACAACTTCTTCCAACGTATCTTGTTGTTTCGTTAAAGCCAGAGAAATGGCATCCGCCATGTCGTCACTGCAAATTGAAGATTTCATCCGTTTTCCAGTCGGGGTTTTTGCAGGCGAAGATGCAGCCTTCTTGTTGGCATTCATCTTATTTAAAGGTGTGTTTAGACTGTTAAATTTGTAAACTCCGTGTCATCGCAGCAACTCCTCTGGAACATTATCCAGAAGGCACGGCTCTATTACTGCTGTTTTCCGTAAAGATAGTAACCATTCCCTGCTGCAAGCCCGCAACACTTGATTGTGTCCACTTGTTGCAGCAATGTCGGCGATATTGTGATGCACACAAACACTCGATTCAATCAGCACCAGTAACAGAAATACTCCCACCATCTTCTTCTCCATAGTTATTTGTTTTGTTGCACTTCAACACCCACACAAACTTAACACCAAAACTTAACAATAACACTTAAACAACAACGAATAAAACTTTCCGCTCTCTCGTGCACGAGTCGCAGCTGGATGTGCAGCCTGTTCAGGTGTTTTTGATTAGATTTGGAGCTGAACTCTTTAAGGCATTGGCCTTCCAAGGTTGGATTTGAGGAAAACTGCTCTAAAGCATGCCATGGGGTTTGGTTGGAGATAATTGGGAAAGAATGAGGAAAAGTCACATGAGAAGAGGCAATGCCTCCATCGCACTATGACTGACCAATTACACTGCTCACACGATAAATCCTGCCTCCCGTTTCATGCACATTCTGCATCCATACATTGGGCTGAATGAATAAATATAATTATGTTAATGGGAAGAATAATTAAAAAGTAAGTAATCAACTCACCCACATAGACAAGGTTGTAACTTTGGTTTGAGAAGTGGGGGGGACATAAAATGTGGGGAAATGTTTTTGATTTGATCCTTGATCCCTGATTTGAGCCTCCCTGGTAGAACATTTTGTACATTTTAAAGATAAATTCATTAATCTGTGGGCTCGTTCACACAGAGACGCAGGCAGTGGAATGGGGGAAGCCACAAGGTCTCAAGACGCTTTTTAAAACTTTTTTTTAACTGGTTTTAACTTAGCTGAACTGATTCATGGCTTTAGAACGCCATGTCATGCGCGAGATGCTGCAAGACGCGAGCGCGGCGGTTCTGCACGTGCTTCTACATAGAAAAACAAAGAAAAGGTAGCGCATTGGAATGGAAAAGCGCGTTCTGTGTGAACAGCCCAAAGAAAACAATGTGTTTGAATTTTAAAGAGGTGGTGCGGCGCTGCGCTTCTCGACCGATGTGCGTCCATCACTCACTGAACCCTGCAGTCGTCAATAGTCCAATAAAAACACAAATCATACAAAAATACAGTTTCTGAAAACGTTCAATGAGGTACTGTACTTAAAATGTTGAAATGTTGAAATGAACAATGAACAACACTTTTATTAACCTTACAGTTGGACTAATGCAAATACATGGTAACAATCATTACATTGGACATTAAACATTTGAGTTGAACTTGTTGCGTGTGTTTTTATCACATTGTTTTAAAGATCAAAGTGCAGGATAAAAAGTAATTTTTGCCTTAAAGAATGAATTGATTCTGAACTGCCAAAATGAGTCTTCAGCACTTCTAGTCTCACTTCCTGTTACAAACCTACATAACAATGTAAAAATGTGCATAATGGCAGCCGGTTGCTCACTAACAACATCTATTTTGACCCGCCTTCAAACACTGAGACTGAAAGACTGAGACTTTAAAAAGCTGAGACTGGAGGAGTTTGGTTTGTTTTGTTGACATGACATCTTTACGGTGTAAAAGCAAATCCACTTTGCATGCACTTCCAAAAGACAAGGACTCATGCTGGAATTGATACTGTAAAACTGATGCCTTTGTTACTGTTCGAATCTGCGTCTCGTTTCAGAGGCTGCGTCCTCCGGAGCTTGCATTTGAAGGCTGCATGCATCATTAAGGATGTCTTATTTAAGAAAAGTAGCCTAACCATAATAAAATTCATGAGGTGCAAAATGCTGTATTTTCTTTCTTGCTTTGCAATCCAATGGTTGTTTTTCTTAAATGAGCCAGCCTTATTGACGTATACAACCTTCAAATGCGACCTCCAGAGGATGCAGCCTTCGAAATGAGTGCCTGTACAAATAGTTCAGACTATGTGCCAATATGTAGTTCATGCAGTGATATTTTTAAATTCTATAACAGACCTATAAGTTCGGATGTTTTGGTAATGGCATTTATTCATGCAAAATAAAAGGCTGATAACTTGCACTTTGTGATTAAGAAGATTGAGTGAATGTAGGAAATAGTTCTGGTGGATGAAGGGCCCCCTCAAGAGGTAAAGCCCAGGGGCCCCTTGTAGTCTTAATGCGGCCCTGGAGACTTGATCCACACATTTGTTGCAACAAAGGAAGCTGAGATTGAATGTGGTCATGTGGTGTTGACTACCTATTGATGATGACAAAAGATCATCATGAAAGTAGCTTGATTCACCAATCTCATCTAAATTCTAATCAGTGATATTAAATGTGTTGCATCATTAATATTTTGCATTACCAACCCTCTGAGACCATGAGATCCAGCACTTGCAGCAATCATTTATTCAGAAAAATATAAACACATGTTGAGCACAAAGAGCTTTAATCTACTGTATAATTGAAACAACAGACATCAACAATCAGCACTTGAAACTCAACAATGGTGACAATCAGATAAAAGCAATGCATGCTGGGTGCCACCATGGTACAAAACTCAAAAAGTTACTGCACTGGAAAAACGCCTAATGAACACTTCCACTGAACACTTGTCACTGAATGATATTTAGGTTTTGTTTGAAGCAGCTGGTAGTAATTTAAGAGATAATTCAGTAAAAAAGGATTATGTTCATTTTTACTAATGCTGTTCTAAACCTGTATGGCTTTCATGATATTTTGCTTAAAATCACCATGAAATAAAAATTTACAATTCTTATTTTTTTATGGTATATTGTAGTATTTATTATAAATTATTTATCTGTGCACTTCATTTTTTTTAAATTCTTGTGCCCTTGTAATCTTTAATCAAAAACATTAACCTTTCCTCCCCCTCAAATTATTTATTGTCTCTTCCTGTCACATGCTATGACTCGAGGGCGGAGCTATCTGGAACTGCCAGCAGATTCCAGATCCACTCGCTCTGCGCCAGCGTACACGCACCATCAGTCAGTCAGTCTCTATCGCGCACACTCTCTTGCTGTTTAGTGCCAGTGACTATCCTCATCCTTGTCATCCTCAATAAATAAAGTTCTTAACGTGATGGTGCTAGCAGTGAGTCCGGTGGAGAGAAATCCCCCACAACTGACTGCAAACAGATTCAGATCTGCCTCCATTTTGTTAGCAACACCCAACTTCCATCGATCCAATCATTTCCCAAAGGACGAAATCAAGTCCCGCCCTCTCATTTCAGATGCTGTTTCACTCGGATGGACGTCACAGTAGAGAATAAAAGACAATCGCATCTTTCTCTTCATGACGACTTTAATGTGGGTTTTTTCACCTTACATTGAAAGTCAATGAGGTTCAATGTTGTTTGGAGCCCACTGACTTTCAAAGTATCATCTTTTGTGTTCCACTGAAGAAAATAAGTCATACAGGTTTGGAATTACGTCACATGAGGATGAGTGATGATGATATTGTCCCTTTTGGGTGAACTAACCCTGTAGTATATGAACTCCAAAAGCAATAACCCCATCATTTACTTTATATTCTCTGTAGCTTGAACGAGTTTGACCACAAGTTCTTCGGCATCACTAATGCTGAAACAATCACCATGGACCCTCAGCAGAAACTTCTGTTGCAGTGCACCTACAGGGCCCTAGAGGATGCTGGGATACCAATGGAAAAGGCCAGTGGAACACGAACAGGAGTATTTTTGGGTAACATATAAGCTAAATATAAGATAAATAAAGTAACATTTAGTGTCTTAAATCCCAGTGCAGCTGGTCCTGGTCCCAGTATATGCACTAACTGCATGGGAAGTCCCTTCGGAACAACCTCTGGTTAAGATGCATTGCTAAATAGCACATAGATTTTCTCAGTAATTCCCCAGTTCACAAGAGGGAACTAACTTGTCCTGACCTCAGCATGTGCACTTTAGCTTTAATTCCTTTGTGTCACGGCACAAATAACATACAGGTTGGCTACAAGGGCTGGTAACTGAAATGTCGCTCGTCAGAGCCCTGCAACTATTGTTGTCTTACGCAAGGCACTTAACCTCAGGTTGGACTGTAATAGATGTACAGTAAGTGGCTATGGATAAAAGCATATCGCCAGCTAACATATCTAACATGTTTTTTTGTTTGCTTGTTTTTCAGGCATTATGAACAGGGACTTTGAGTTGAAAATTATGAGGAATAATCCAAAATACATAGACCACAACACTGGCACTGGTTGCGCTATGAGCATAGCTGCCAACCGCATCTCATACATATTCAACTTCACTGGCCCCTCGCTGTCCATTGATTCTGCCTGCTCCTCATCCCTCGTTGCCCTTCACTTAGCTTGTCAAGCCATAAAACAAGGTAGTCTTCAAAAATATTTATGTAAACCCCGTGGACCAACTTTTTTGCACATTAAGGTGTATAATTATCTGTATTCCACTCAACAGGAGATTGTGAAATGGCCTTGTGTGGTGGTGTGACCTGTATATTGGAGCCGACCATTTATGTGACTCTCTCCAAGGCAAAATTAATCTCTTCTGATGGAATGTGTAAACCTTTCAGCAGCAAAGCAGATGGATATGGCAGAGGTGAAGGATGCGGGGTTGTTCTATTAAAGCCCCTGAAAAAAGTAAATAAAAAGATTGTCTCATCTAAACACAGCACTATGACAGCAATGTATCTAATGATAAACTACTGCAAGAAACACCCATATTTTGTCTGTATTTTGACAGGCTTTAGAAGACCACGATCATATTTGGGGTATCATCAGCAAAACTGCAGTAAATCAAGATGGCCACACTGTTAGTCCAATCACCAAACCATCCATGGTACAGCAGGAGGAGCTGCTTAGAAAAATCTACTCAACAGAGACTGACCTGACTAGTGTCCAGTACATTGAAGCTCATGGGACTGGGACTGCAATTGGAGATCCAACAGAGGCAGGCAGCATCTCAAAAGTCATTGCCAAAGCAAGACCTCAAAAGTCAGGGCCACTCATCATTGGTTCTGTTAAAGGCAATATTGGACACACAGAATCTGCCGCAGGTGTTGCAGGGCTCATAAAGGTTCTTTTGATGATGCAGCATGAAACCATTGTTCCAACAATGTTCTACTCCGTGGAAAACTCCAGCATAGACATAGAATCTCTCAATGTGAAAATCCCCACCACAGCAGAGAAATGGGTCAGTGACTGCAGAGCAGGGAGGTCAGCAGGAATCAATAGCTTTGGGTTTGGTGGAACAAATGCACATGCAGTTATCAAACAATACGTGCAGTCACAAAAGCCAAAAGCTCAGCTGACAAGCAAATCCCATCAGTATTTTGTGGTCTCTGCAGCCTCCGAAAAATCCATGAAAAATATCATTGAAGATACTGCAAAACAGATCAGTGCAGGGAAAATATCAGATCTACAGTCGTTACTGTACACATCCGCATGTAGAAGAAGTCACTTGAAACACAAATACAGGAAAGTATTTCAAACATCATCATTGGCAGATCTGCAAGAGAAACTTTCTGCTGCTGTAGAGAAAAAGCTTGTACCATCAAAGACAGACTCCAAGCTAGTTTTTGTGTTTTGTGGAAATGGTGTTACATATCAGGGTATGTGCAAGCAGCTCCTAAAACAAGAGCCAGTTTTCAGAGAGGAAATCGTGAAAATTGAAACTCTGTTGCAAAGCTATAGAAGTTTCAATCTGCTGGAGATGCTGGAAAGTGAATCTGAGAAAAGTACAGAGCTGTCTGATCCAAAGATTGTCCAGCCTCTTCTGTTTGCTATTCAGGTTGCTGTTTTCAAACTTCTGAAACACTGGGGCATCAATCCTGATGCTGTTTTGGGCCACTCAGTTGGAGAAGTCGCTGCAGCTCATTGTTCTGGTTTGCTGTCACTTAAAGATGCAGTGAAAGTCATCTACTATCGCAGTTCTTTGCAAAGCACTGTGACAGGTGGCAAGATGCTGGTAGTCAGTAATATGGCTGTTTCTGAAGTCTTGAAAATTCTTCCATCTTATTCAGGAAGGGTTTGCCTGGCTGCCTATAACAGCCCTCAGTCATGCACCCTCTCAGGAGATGCTGATGACATTGACAGGTTGCATCAGAATTTGAGCAACTCAGCCAGTGGGAAAGATTTGTTCCTTCACATTTTAGATGTACCTACAGCATACCACAGTCACAAGATGGATCCCATTTTATCCAAAGTGAAAGAAAGTATAGGCTCATTGCAGGGACATACTTTGGAGACAGAACTATTCTCAACAGTGACAGGTGATAGTTTGTGTTCCTCAGATTTTATTACTGGTGAATATTGGTCAAGAAATATCAGAGAGCCAGTTGAATTTGAACAAGCTGTGAAGTCTGCAGCTAAGAACAAAAGGAGTGTGGTATTTGTTGAAATTGGTCCAAGAAGGTCTTTGCAGAGGTACATCACTGAGACTCTGGGAAATGACTTCACTGTGATTCCCTCAGTGCAGCCTGATAAAGATCACGAGACAATGCTTACAGTTGTTTCCAAACTGTTTGAGCTTGGGATCAAAGTGGACTGGGAAATATTCTATAAAGGTTTTGAGACTGAACCAATTCCCTACCCACAATACCAGTTTGATGATGTGAAGAGAGATGTCTTCAATTCACGTTTGCAGTCGATCAGTCCCACTGGCAACCATCCAGTAGTTACACAAATGGATACAGAGAGTTCAGTGTTCAGCTGTGATTTATCCTCTGAATCAGTGGCCTTCCTGAAGGACCACAAGCACAGTGGGGTTGCCATCATTCCTGGGGCATTTTATGCAGAGTTGGGTTTAGCAGCTTACATGGCATATGCAAAACCTAAGGTTCCACTAAGTTCTCTGCAGCTCAGCATAACATTCCAGAGTCCATTCGTTTTCACCCAGAATGCCCCAGATTTAAATGTACAGCTGGATCATTCAGACCATTTGGCTGATAACACATGCAACTTCAAAATACAGTCTACTTCTGCAGTCTATGCATTTGGCACAGTAAAAGCAAAACCAGGTAGAAGTCCTGAAGAACAGTTCATTTCATTAGACTGCATTTTCAAAAGATGCACAATCCTCATGACTACTGAAGAATGCTACAAACTACTAAGTCAAGTAGGATTTGAGTATGGGTCAGTCCTCAGAAATAATGCAGATATTTATTGTGGGGAAGAATTTAGAGAGGCGATTTCAGTTGTGAAGGTCCCAAAGGAATTACTTCCACAATTACATGACTATCACCTTCACCCTGTGGTCTTGGATTACATCATGCAACTTATTCCTGGAGCTGTAGAGGGTGCATCAATAAGACCCCAATATCCTGCGGAAATAGGAAGCCTGGCTGTATTTGAACCATTGCAAGAGGAGATGGTTGTATATGTGAGATTAGTACATGTGGGAGAAGATGATTTTGACATTTGTGGCTGCTTAGCCAACAAACAGGGTAGGGTGTTAGTTGAACTGATGCATGGGAAGATCAGAATGCTAGGAAGTCGTTCCCAAGTGGTCAAGGAGTACTTCTTCCACAACAATTTCAGTATCATCTCTGAAGTTGCCACATTTGATATACCGATTACGGCACTGGTCTTTTCTGACCAGGTGGGAATTTATAACGCTTTGCAACAGTACTTGGACCCAACATCTAGATTTGTGTCTTCTTCAAACAGTAACATACTGTTAAAAGATGGAATTGAACTTCTTTTGTCAAAACTGAACATTTCAAGTGTAAAGAAAAACTTCCATGAAATTTTGTTCATGTGGAGTGATGCAGACCTAACCTCCATTGAATCAGAGAAGGTCTTGGACAGTATGGCGGGGTGTTGTGAGATTTTCCGAAAGCTTGTCAGATATCTCAAGGCACTTAATTTCCCAGGTGATATCAGAGTAATAACCTTTAGGTGCTCTGAGAGCTTAGTGGACCACATAAACCCTGGGTTTGTTCTGTCAGGCATGGTAAGAGCATGTGCAGCTGAATTGCCAGAACTTTCCTTCCAGCTGATTGACATGGGCTCTGCCACTTTTGAAAACATCAAAGCTTTGGTTCAGGTCCTCAGATCATACCCCTCTAACAAATATCCAGAGCTGGTAGTGAAGGAGGGCGAAATTCTTAAACCCGAAATCACCCACACACCTTTGCCAACCATGGCAATCTCTCCAAGAAGTCTCCACATGTTGGATGAAGTAGCCTTCATTTTGCAAACATCTGACCCATATATAATGACAAATGTGTCAGCGACTCAAATGGACAATTCCATTGAACTGATTCAAGGAAAAAATATTGAGGTTCATCTGAATAAAATATGTGTTCATTCATCCGATTACTTCCCAGTCAGCATTTCTGACCTGAATTATGGTAAGAAACTGTACTGGAACAAGCACACAAATGAAAACCATAAGCTCTTAGCCCTTGACTTCAGTGGCACTGTCACAGCTGTGGGTAAAGATGTCAGCAAATTTAAAGTTGGTGATCATGTTGTTTCATGTTACCCTGTGGCTGCCACCACTAAAGTAGTTCTTCCAGCAGCTGTTTGCTGCCAAGCAAAAACGCTTTCATTCCTGAATGAAATCCCTTGTGTCTCTTATATGGTACTGGCTTGGGAGATCTTGCGTGAGGCCTTACCCAAAGCTAAACAGAAACGGAAATTGGGCATTTTCTCCACTGTTCCTGAGTCAGCTTTGATGAATGTGTTAATTGCTATTGCAAACAGATCAGGTTGGAATGTCAGAGTGAGCACACAGGCTGATCAGCTGTCTTGTGATTTCAGTGATGTTGTAGGAGCTGTTCTTCTGCCTCCTTACAATGTAAAAACAGCTGAAATAGCTAGCAGTGTCAGAGGCATCAAAGACATTGTTCTTGTCTATGACAACCAGACAGAATTTCCATTCAATACTGCAACATTTTTGGGTACAAATGAGGAAGTCCACTTCCATGCCCTCCTCATGTCCCAGATAATGCAAAAAGGGTCTCTGCAAACGCAAATGCCACGCATCTACCATTGGCTGAAATCCATGAATTTGGACAGAAAGTCCTTGTCTTTGGATGCAACAGCTGTTCAAAGAGTGAAATCTCAAGTCACTGATCTTCCATATGAATCGTACTTTAGATGCCAGATCCTACCCATTATTGTCCTGAACAGTGAAGACAAGAACCAGCTGTCTGACATTCCAGTGATGGCCAAACACAGTCTATTCAAGACAAATGCTGTCTATATTGTCACAGGTGGTCTAACAGGGTTGGGCTTCGAGACAGTAAAGTTCATTGCTCAGAAAGGAGGAGGAAACATTGTCATTCTGTCTAGAAGAAATCCAGACCCTCAGATGCAACAAGAGATAGGTCAGGTCAGTAGCCGTTGGGGTTCTGTCATTAAGTCTCTGCCATGTGATGTTTCTGTATCTGAGCAAGTGGAACAGACGATTGTTAATATTGGAAAACTATTTCCATCCAGTCCCATCAAAGGGGTATTTCACAGTGCGGTTGTCCTGCATGATGCACTGATTGAACATCTTGACAAATCTCTTTATGAGAAAGTTATGAGGCCAAAAGTAAATGGAGTGATTAACCTTCACCGTGCTACCATCCAGTGCAATCTGGATTACTTTGTGTGCTATTCCTCCATCGCTGCCTTCATTGGCAATGCCTCACAAACTAATTATGCTGCGGCTAATACATTCATGGACACTTTCTGTCAGTACCGCAGAAACATTGGGCTTTCTGGACAGTCCATTAATTGGGGGGCTTTGAATCTTGGTCTTTTGTTGAACAAAGTCCATGTCCAAAGATTTCTGGAGTTAAAGGGAATCATGCTTTTGGTGATTCCAGAAATCCATGAAAGTCTTGAGCAGTGCCTCTTGATTAACAAACCTCAACAGGCTGTATGCAAATTCAACTTAAAAAACAGCTGGAATAACATTCTCAGCCAGAACAAATCACTGAACATTCGCTTGTTCAAAATAGCCCAGGAAGCTATTAGTAAAGCTGGAGTGAATTTATTTAGACCTGAACAACCCAAGAAATTATCCTCACCACGTGATTATTTGAGGTTCGCGATTAGCGAAACGGCTGGTATTGAGGTGGACGAGGTGAATGATGATACTCATCTTGTCAGTTTAGGCATTGACTCAATGTTAGCCATGACTCTGCAGAATCTCATCTTCAATGATAGAGGTGTGAATGTCCCTCTAGTGACTCTGCTGGATCCAAATACCACACTGGCAACTCTCATTAAAATGCTGGAGGAGAATTGTGTAGATGGATATCAGAGTGAAGATGAGAGCAAATCCACATACTTATGAATTGTAATTTGAATTGTACTCTAAAGCAGTCTTGTTGTAGCCTCAAAACATGGACTTTTTTGGCATTTTGATGTGAAATGCGGGTATAGATAGTTAAACAACGCAATTAACTCAAGTTCATCTAGTTTAAAAAGGTTAATATTGGCAGATAGTCTAATATGTATAAATTTCAGTAAACATTCCTCCAGTCTTTTGAAATAATAGCATTACATAGCAAATTGATTTTTTTTTCATGCTGTGGACTTAACAATGTTTATCATTGTTTTAATTTTGTTTGTTTTTTTTATCTTGAGATCTCACTAGGTTTAAACACACATTTAGCACTATGAGTGGAACATATTGACATGCTTGCTGATGATTAAGATGATGATGATGATTTTGTTTTATTGCTATTATTATTTTGTCTGGCTAAAGAGATCATGTAAAACCTATTTTTAAGTTGTGTCAGATGTTACAGCAAAAATGAAATTAAATCATTGAAAGTATGACATAAACTTTAATTAATGAATCAATCTATAGTATTAGTATAGTCATTTAAAAATACATTATGGTTTGTATGCTGAATGATGTTTAAAATACTGTCTATAATGACAATTGTAAAGATATGTTAATGGATTATTCACTTTACGTATGAATTGAGACTTTCTGTAATAAATACTAGTATAGTAGTAAATGTTGAATCAGTAGCGCAAAATAAGATGTCAATATATGATCATTTATCAGTAAAACTACAATGAAAGGAGTAACTGAGTAATAAACAGTAAAGTACTGTTGTGACTGGGAATCAGATGTGACTGTAATAGTATATAATGTGTGGGTATACATACAGAAACCTTGTTCAATATCTGAGAAATAAAGAAATGTAATATAGAAAGTCATCTCTTTTTATTTATTTATAACACAGCTCTCTGTACACCTAGTTCTGATTAACCATTGCATTGGTAACACATTTTTTTTTTTTTACAAAAAGGTTAATTTGTTACCATTAGTTAACTACATTAGTTAACATGAAATAATAATGAAATGCACTTCGACAGCATTTATTATTCTTTGTTAATTTCAGCATTTATTAATACATTATTAGGTAACACTTTATTTTACAGTGCCATAGTTATACGTTGCTACATGTACTTACTATAGTAATAACAGTTAAATATTCATAATTACAAGTAACTAACCTTAAACCAAAGCCTAACCCTAACTGTAACTCTATAGTAAGTACATGTAGTTAATTAATTGTACTCAGTACTTATTTGATTAATAACAATGTAGCTATGGCACTGTAAAATACAGCGCAACCCATTATAAAAATCAAGAGTTGTATTTGTTAACATTAGTTAATGCACTGTCAACTACCATAAACAAACAATGAACTGCTGTATTTTTATTAACTAACATTAACAAAGATTAACAAATTCAGTGCTCTGTAAAAGAATGCTTATGCAGGTGCGTCTTTCTTTACAAACTGACATCACCAACTACTGGCCTGGCATGCATAATACAGGGTTTTCAGTCTTTTTCAATCTTTTTGATAACGTTGTCACCCTTATTACTTCAGCCTGACCACACAAATGCACTTCTAGAAGAATGGTCAAAAATTCACACTCCTAAACCTTGTGGAAAGCCTTCCTAGAAGAGTTGAAGCTGTTATAGCTGCAAAGGGGGCAAGCATCTGTGATGCCCACTAAAGTGTTATCACATTTGTGGTAGTTTCTGTAATTTTTTAATTAATGTTTTGAATATTTGTTTAGGGGTAATGAACCTGTTTCCACCTTCCTTTCATTAAAATATTTTATATAGCGGTCAGGAGTAATTATGGAGTTCGCCAGCAGAGTGTAGTATGGCGCTTATTGTGTTCCATGGGACTTTACATCAGTTTTGTCCGCTTTGTGGTTTTCCTCTTTCTGCTGAGCGAGATGAAAAACGGACGCAGAATTGGTCCTGTCTCATTTATTTCTCCTGTTTCCAGGTTGGTGGAATAGTAAATTAAGCTAAGTACCTGAAGTGTAATATGTTGACATGTCGCTGAATGTTTAAATGTCCACTAGTAAGGCTGTTTTATGAATATGTGGACATATATGTACATATGTACACAGCTCAAATCTGTGGTGTATTTATAAAGATGGCACTTATTTGAAAATTTGATCAGATGTTTTTGCAGTTGTGAGATGTAAACAACAATGGAAAATACAATAAATAAAATTGCCAACAAAATGGATGTAAATGAAATCAAGATAATTAATTCATATACAAGTTATTCATATGAAAGTGAGAAATTTTTATTGCTGTTGTTACGACCCCTGGTGTGGTCAATCAAGGTGTAAAGGGGAGTAACATTCAATTGAGAGGAACACACATTTGCAAACACAACACCACTAAACGAGGAGTAAAATCAACAATGCAAGGCTGAACAGAACTGCAAGCATTTTATTTACAAGTTGTGGAGTAAATATTTATAGCACAAATTCAAGAAGTACATTTACAATGAGAAAAAAGTTAATTAAACAAATAGGAAACAAGTGAATTAAACAGATATAAACAAAGTAAAGGTATAAAAAGAAAAAAACAGATGGCAAACGGGAAACATAAAGAAAAGTGGGTGAGAGTAGGACAAAGGACGGGATGGCATCCAAATCAAAGAAACAATCAGAACAAAACAAAACTAACTTGTGGCCCAATTTTCTAATATTCTACCTGACCTACACTAGCTACCCAAACGCAGGAGCTCGCCCCTAACTAGTGTATCTAATACTAAATGCCGTGCAACCTTCTTACAACACAACCCACCCTAAGTATTTGAACATTCAACAAGATGACTTTCAACAACAATTAACAAAAAAAAAAAAAGACAAGACAGCAAATATTGATATGATCAAGTTTCATCCATTGTTATTAGCCTATGTGAGGTTTGTAAAAAAATATGTTTTGCAGGGAGTTCATAATAACATTTCTATATCAAGAGGAGGAAGGGAGACTTGATGGGCTGAAAAACAAAACTACCATTGACTGAAATTGGAATGAACCATTTAACCCAGATAGCATGGTGACACTACTACAATGCTGAGTTTTGATCCAAACAATAATTTTAGTTGAGATTGAGATTCAATGTTTAAAGTGTGTTGGATCAGTTTTGAAATTTCAATGAAAGTTGACAGCACAAATGGGGGATGCAAAAATTTTGGGAAAATAAGATCCAGGCAGTAGATAAAGTTGATAAGAAACAATTTATTCATTAAATAAATTAATTAAATTTAGCCTCACACGCAAACTTTAATCGATAATGAAAATACTTAGTAAAACCAAAAGGCAAAATAACCATCATAAAGGAGTAGTCAATAGTTAATAATACATTTAGAGTATTGTAAAATCCAGAGTATTGTATCTAATAGATGAAAATCAAAAAGAGCAATAATTAAGACATTTGCAGATAAGAGACAAGAAGTAGGAGAGCAAAGGAGAGAAAAAGCTGAATTATCAACATATTATATATCATATATCATATTCTCAACCCACACAAACAGATGTTTTTATATTAAAAGAAAAGGTTAAATGGTTTTACCCATTTGTCATAGACTGGTCCAGTGTCAAAAATAGATATAAGAGTTGTTTTGACCCCCTTTGGGGAATTTAGCAAATCTTACACTATTAAATGTCAGCAAACGCTATTTCTGAAAAAAACATCACTTCTGCCGTACTTGGCAGGCGTCCAATGTCCAACCACAAATGTGTCAATGTGATCTGGCTGTCACACTGGAACACTTGAAGAACAATTGAACATAACAATCATACTCTCTTAAATATAAAATAAGAATAACCATAAAGGTAGAATCACAAGTGAATACTTGAAAATATGATGTGAATTAATATGTAAAGTAGAAGTACATAAATATAGGAAATCAAAAGTGAAACTGATAAATCTTAAGCCATAAATTATTAAAATAAATATTAATAGAAATGCATGAATATGAATATTGACCATTTCAGATCCACCAAACATTAAGAACACACATTAGCATCAGAACAAAATAATAAACCTTTATGAATCCAATTACAATAACTATATACAAAAACATAAGGTAAATTTAGCATGTCCTCTACATGAAAACATGCCGTCGTGTGACTAAAAAGATGCAACTCTGACACTGTGATGCATTACAGATGCTGTCAGACTGCTACAAACACCTGGAAATGACAAATAGGGTACAACGGGGCTAAAGGCACCTTTCGTTTTATTTTCCTCTAAACCACTAGATGGCACAAAAACTTGCTACAACACTTTCCTAAATATCCGCTTTTCAAAATGCATGTTTGATGTATTTGATGTTTTTTTTTTTTTTTTTTTTTTTTTTTTATAAATGTTGTTGATTTAAGTAGCAAATGAGAATCCATTAAATTAATGTTTATATTTTCAGACAAAGGTCTTCTTAATGATTTTCAGTTTTGTTTAAGATAATTCAAGCAACAGTTTTTCAATAACAGAAGAATATGTAAAAGTATGGTATTTGGGGTAAAAAGAGCCCCTGCTGTTGGGGCAAAAGGCACAATAATTAACATGGTAATGAATAGCTGACTGACTTTTCCATTTGTTGACATGACATGGTTAGATTCAGATGGAAAATATCATATATCACATTGGGTATCTACAAACCCAATTCCAAAAAAATTGGGACACTGTACAAATTGTGAATAAAAAAGGAATGCAATAATTTTCAAATCTCATAAACGTATATTTTATTCACAATAGAATATAGACAACAGATCAAATGTTGAAAGTGAGACATTTTGAAATGTCATGCCAAATATTCGCTCATTTTGGATTTCATGAGAGCTACACATTCCAAAAAAGTTGGGACAGGTAGCAATAAGAGGCCGGAAAAGTTAAATGTACATATAAGGAACAGCTGGAGGACCAATTTGCAACTTATTAGGTCAATTGGCAACATGATTGGGTATAAAAAGAGCCTCTCAGAGTGGCAGTGTCTCTCAGAAGTCAAGATGGGCAGAGGATCACCAATTCCCTTCCACCAATTACTTGAGCAACTTGTCTCCTCAGTCCCCAGATGTTTGCAGACTGTTATAAAAAGAAGAGGGGATGCCACACAGTGGTAAACATGGCCTTGTCCCAACTTTTTTGAGATGTGTTGATGCCATGAAATTTAAAATCAACTTATTTTTCCCTTAAAATGATACATTTTCTCAGTTTAAACATTTGATATGTCATTGTGGTAAGGTTCTTGTGTAGTGGGAAGGAAGAGGACAGGGATCGGCTTTGGCTGCTGACAGTCTTTTTATTCTCACCAGAGAAAATATCAAACAAAACAAACAAGAGGATGGTGCAACGCACACTCAATAATTCCACATCCAAGGACGGGCTTCACTCCAACCAACGAGCACGGCTCATTCAGTGACTGTCAGCAGACTCTCTCTCTCTCCACCGCTCCTGCTTCTCCTGGCGTTTTATCCTGTCTCCACGCCAATTACTGGAACGAGAAACAGGTGTTGGTAATTTACATAAAACCCGTTCAGTCACCGCGCCTCCCCAGACGCTCCCTCCTGCTGCAGACCCCGCTAAACCACGCCCCCCTCGCCACATACCCCCACCGCCTGACTCGGGCCGGGTGTTCAGATGGCTGTGGCCGACTTCCTCTCCAGAAATGGAGGCTCCCCGGCCTGAGTCGGGCGGTGGGGGTATGTGGCGAGGGGGGCGTGGATCACCTTGAATTTAAAAGGCGGTAAAGCGAGATACCAACGAGTGATCTGCGCGTTGGTGTCCTTCATGCGGTGGAGCCACTGCAGAGGGGCATGGTCCGAACAGAGGGTGAATTCCCGTACCAGGAGATAATAGCGGAGGGTGAGGACGGCCCACCTGATGGCTAAACACTCTTTCTCCACGGTGCTGTACTTAGCCTCTCTCTTGGAGAGCTTGCGGCTAATGTACAGCACCGGCCGTTCCTCACCCTCTATCTCCTGGGACAGGACATCACCCAGCCCCCTGTCCGATGCGTCAGTCTGCAACACAAAGGGGAGAGAGAAATCAGGGGAATGAAGTAACGGCCCGCCACATAAAGCAGCCTTCACCTCGCTCCGTCCACTGGACCGTATCTGGTGCATCCTTTTTAGTCAGATCAGTCAACGGGCTGGTGAGGTCCGAATAATTAGGAACAAACCTCCTGTAATATCCCGCCAGCCCGAGGAACTGTCTTACCTCCTTTTTGGTCTTGGGACGCGGACAGGTTGCAACCGCTGCTGTCTTATCAATTTGGGGACGCACCTGTCCATATCCCAAGTGGAAGCCCAGATACCTTACTTCCACACGCCCAATTGCACACTTCTTCGGGTTGGCCGTGAGCCCAGCTCCTCTCAGCGACCTCAGGACAGCCCTCAAATGCTGCATATGCCGCTGCCAATCATTACTAAAAATAATAATGTCATCCAGATAGGCAGCCGCATACGCAGCATGGGGCCGTAAGATCTTGTCCATGAGACGCTGAAAGGTAGCCGGTGCCCCGAACAGCCCGAACGGAAGGGTCACGAATTGGTGTAATCCAAATGTCGTTGTGAAAGCGGTCTTTTCTTTGGATAATGGAGACAAGGGGATCTGCCAATACCCTTTCGCTAAGTCCAGTGTCGAATAAAAGCGAGCTGTACAAAGCCGGTCAAGCAATTCGTCCACACGCGGCATTGGACACGCGTCGAATTTTGACACTGCATTCACCTTGCGATAATCCACACAGAACTGCACTGAGCCGTCCGTTTTGGGAACCAAAACTATCGGGCTCGCCCAGTTACTGCTGGATTCCTCTATTACCCCCATTTCAAGCATTGCCTCTAATTCTGCCTGAACCACTTTTTTTTTTGTGTTCAGGTAACCTATACGGCCGGCTGCGAATCACCACGCCCGGCTCTGTCTTGATGTGGTGCTGGATGAGGTCAGTACGGCCCGGTAGGGGAGAGAACACGTCGGCAAACTCAGCATGTAATTTGGAAACATCAGTGAGCTGTGAGGGCGAAAGGTGATCTCCCCCCGGGGCCAGAGCGAGGGATTGTTTTTTTACATTCGCCTCTGGCCCGAGATCATCCTCTCCGCTAATCACCGTCACCAGCATCACTGACTCCGCCTCACTCCACTTTTTCAGGAGGTTGAGGTGATAAATTTGACGTGCCCCTCTCCTATCGGACCGTATTACTTCATAATCGAGATCACCAACTCGCCGTGTGACCTCAAATGGTCCTTGCCACTTCGCCAGTAATTTTGAGCTTGACGTGGGGAGTAATACGAGTACTTTCTCTCCCGGTGCAAATTTACGCAGATTAGTTCCCCTGTCATACAACCGGCACTGTCTGTCCTGGGCTTGTAACAAATTCTCCATAGATAGCCGCCCCAAAGTGTGGAGTTTTGTTCTCAAGTCCAGCACATACTGAATTTCATTTTTCGACTGAGACGGTCCGTCCTCCCAAGACTCTCTTAGGACATCCAACACCCCGCGGGGGTGGCGCCCAAAGAGAAGCTCAAAGGGGGAAAACCCCGTGGAGGCTTGCGGGACCTCTCGCACAGCGAACAACAGGGGTTCCAACCATTTATCCCAATTTTTGGCGTCTTCTTGAACGAACTTATGAATCATGGATTTAAGCGTGCGATTAAAACGTTCGACCAACCCGTCCGTTTGTGGGTGAAAGACACTGGTTCGAATGGATTTAATGCCCAACAATTCATACAGTTCGTGTAGAGTACGTGACATAAACGCCGTGCCTTGATCAGTAAGGATTTCTTTCGGAATCCCCACTCGGGAGATTAAACTGAAGAGGGCGTCCGCAACACTCTTAGCGGAAATGTTGCGGAGAGCCACTGCTTCTGGATATCGTGTTGCATAATCCACAATGACTAATGCAAAACGATGCCCTCTCGCTGAACGCTCTAATGGCCCGATGAGGTCCATGCCAATTCGTTCGAAGGGGACCTGCATTAATGGAAGGGGGCGCAACGGCGCTTTTGAAGTGGCCGGAGGATTTACCAGCTGACATTCACGACAAGACGCGCACCACCTGTGCACGTTCTCGTGAATGCCCGGCCAAAAGAATCGGGCCATGAGGCGATTGTGAAGTGATCCAGGTCCCCGCAACGCCAACAGGCCGGCCCAGACCTGCCTGCCGCTCCAGTGGCGGAGAACGGGCCGGATGATTGGCGTGGAGAGAGCACGGCTCATTCAGTGACTGTCAGCAGACTCTCTCTCTCTCCACTGCTCCTGCTTCTCCTGGCGTTTTATCCTGTCTCCACGCCAATTACTGGAACGAGAAACAGGTGTTTGTGATTTACATTCAACCCGTTCAATCACTGCGCCTCCCCAGACGCTCCCTCCTGTTGCAGACCCCGCTAAACCACGCCCCCCTCGCCACAGTCATCTATGTTGTATTCTGAATAAAATATTGAAATTTGAAACTTCCACATCATTGCATTCTGTTTTTATTCACAATTTGTACAGTGTCCCAACTTTTTTGGAATCGGTTTTGTATCTTAGAGATAATATCCATATTTATAATAGAAAAATTTGAAAATATATTAATCATATCATAATAAAATATAATTTATTGGTACTACTGTAAATCTATATTAAATAGGCTATTATGGGATCTCCTGTTATCAGTCTGAGTTCCAGCCCCAGCACCAGTTCCAGTAGTCCGTCTGTCTGAGACTTCTGTCTGCAAGCCTGGTTCCTTCCATCCACCAGCCTTAGTTTTCTCCATCTACCTCCTGAGACTTTTCCAGATCGACCACCGAGCCTTTGTGAACTGGGGCTTCCTTCAGGGAACAACCTGTTGCTATTTCTTCTGTTCTCCAGCTGCGGCGTGCTGTTTGACGATGCCTGGCAGTCTGTTTACGTTAAACGTTGTTAACTAGCTCCTTTTGCCTCTGGGTCTTCTGCTGTCGCATAACACACATAGGCCTATTTTAATAACAGTATATTTATTGAACAAAAATGAACTATTTTATTTAATCAAAATAAACAGAAAAGAGTACAAACTTTGCTAATGTCCAATAAAAACATATATTTTTATAGATGTACGTCAGGTGCGTTTCTGGTCAGGTCCAAGACAAATCTGTCTTCATTGACAGCTTGTCTAAGATTATTTCTATGAGTAAGTAACCTGTTGTAAAGCACAGCTCACTCGACGTGTATGTTTTAGCACTTCTACAGACACGCGAGCACGCTCACCTCACGATATGGTGCACGAGCGCCAGGACATCCCTACAAGTCATCCTAACCATAAATATCTATATGCTTCTAATAACCTACTGGTTCTATGACTGACAGAAGCACATAATCTTCAGAGCTCTGCTGCCACCATGTTTCCAACATCTGGCCCTGCCTTGATGCAATGATTGACAGGGGCGGAGGGGCGGAGACGTGATCGGCTGGAAATGCATTTTCAAATCCACACTGAATTTTGCTACATTCATTACAGGACATTTAATGGAAATGCATTTGCAAGTGTCTTAACTGTGAGTGTAAATACAATAAAGAAAAATACTGTAATGAACGGAGGAAATGATAGACTCACTTAAAGGTGCCCTAGAATTGAAAATTGAATTTACCTCGGCATAGTTGAATAACAAGAGTTCAGTACATGGAAATGACATACAGTGAGTCTCAAACTCCATTGTTTCCTCCTTATATAAATCTCATTTGTTTAAAAGACCTCAGAAGAACAGGCGAATCTCAACATAAACACACGTAAATGTCGGGATCATTAATATGTACGACCCCAATATTCGCATATGCCAGCTCATGTTCAAGGCATTACACAAGAACTACCATTATTTTCATTTTTAAACACTTGCAGTCTGTATAATTCATAAACACAACTTCATTCTTTATAAATCTCTCCAACAGTGTGTAATGTTAGCTTTAGCCACAGAGCACTATAAAACTCATTCTGAATCAAATGTAAACATCCAAATAAATACTATACTCACATGATCCTAAACAAAATGGCGCCACCCATCATCCAAATATGTCATGGATTTTTTAAATAATGTAAATCTTTCATGGGTGTTCTACTACAAATTTCAGTAAGAGACATCATTTACGTAATATTAAGCCATGCAAGTCTTAAAAGTGGTGGTTCAATGCGATTTCACTTTTTTAACTTTAGTTAGTGTGTAAAGCCCCAGGTATACTTCACTTTCTGCGCCCAGACGCGTCAACCAAGAAGTTCGACACATGCGCAGTGCAATTTTTTCTATACTATTACCAGACATCGTGTCATCAACGGGACATTCGTTGAGAAGGATCGGAGAAGAAAAATAGTGCATCCACCATTGCAACATAGTTCAGAAGATACAGATACAGAAGAATAGGAATCAAAAACGATGTAGAAGGCATGCATCTGAGTTTACTTGTCTTGTTTTTGAGTTGCTCTTTACACACTCTTCTTCGACGACTGCACATTGTGCTCAGTACTGTGCGTATTGCCACCTAGTGGACTCTTCTGTCCTGCTTGCGCATGCACTGTTGCACACGCACTGTCCGCACAGTCTCGAAATTTGGGCTGCACGTGGACGGGGTGTGTGGCTGGCCACGAGCCCTCCGCATGACGAAAATTACATCATGCGGACGGTGCACGAATGCGGACGGCCGAAGTATACCCGGGGCTTAATGTTACTGCCTGGGCATAAACACTATCGGCAAAGTTACAGCGCTGAAAGTTCAATGCAAACTGAGATATTGTCTTTTAAAGTTAAAGTTGCAGTTTAATACCTACAAAAACAACCGGTTTGGACTACAACGAGCTTCTTCCCGGGTTGGTAACCTCATCATAAACCCTGCAAAACCCTACCCCCGGGAACAAGTAACAAAGTGGGTGAGGCCATGTCGCGCGGCATATGGAAGTGGAAGAGTTGTGTACACCAGACACGAGCAGCGTGATGCGACACGTCAAAATATAATAGAACCCATTATAATCAGTGATATTTTCCACACTGGATGCAGTGCAGAAGACAGCTTTCAGAATCTATACAAGTTCAATGCTGGATTTGCACAAAGGCTTTTACTGAAAGATGAAGCAGTGGAGGGTCACCACAAGACACTACATCCAGTGAGGATCATGGGGAGACATTGGGGCCAGGGAGGGTCACCTGAAGACACCTGAAGACAGATGCTGATATTGCCTTAGCAGACTCAATTAAAGCTTGTCATCTTTAATGAATTTGTGACTCTCTTCTTTTGTGATTAAGTTCAGACAAGATGTCAAGATTCTGCACTCCAAAATTGAGCTGTTGGGTATATGCTCTAATTTTCTATAACAAATGGTTTATATGGTTCTCTCTAAGCAATTTTGACTATAATGTGTCGTATCATTATTTTTAACCATAAACTAGCCACTTTTTTTATTTTTCATTATCAGATTCATTACTTATTAGTTTTTATCATACTCTCTTTTTTTATGTTTTCAACATAAGTTTGTCTTTAGGTAATTATTTGTGCAATTTGAAACAGAGATTGAAATTTTTCCCTAATTTTTGGATGTCTAAAGTAGACCTGGCATCAGAGTTTATATACCAGATTATTAGGGCCCGAGCACCGATGGTGTGTGGACCCTACTTTAATTGCTCTGCCAATTCTTCTTCTATGAAATTATTTAGCATTTTTGAGGGCATGCTCGAAAACTCATGAAACTTTGCACACGCGTCAGAAGTGGGGAAAATTTATGTCTGATATGGGTTTCAGAATTATGTGTGGCAAAATGGCTTGATAGCGCCGCCTACAAAATTTCAATTAAGCGCCCTTCGTTTCATGTTTCACGCACAAGTATGAAATTTGGTACACACATGTAACAACCCGATACCTACAAAAAATGGGTGCAAAATCTGAAAACCTAACAGGCAGTGAGATATTTTTAATTTTCCTCTGCAAAATTTAGGCAGTTTTTGCCATTTTCACACATTGTACTTTAACAAACTCCTCCTAGAGCTTTAATCAGATCAACATCATATTTGGTCAGTCTAATCTAAAGGCCTTTGAAACGTTAAATTGTAAAGATCTAGAGTTTTCGCTGAAGGACGTGTCTGTGGCGGCCTGACAAAGTTCGATTTTCATATTCAGTTACAGTCATAGTGCCACCTGCGGGACACAGGAAATGACATTTTACACTGATTAACTCCTCATAAAGATTTAACCAGAACCACATCATATATGGTCAGTCTAATCTTAAAGCTTTTGCGATGTTAAATTGCGAAGATCTAGAGTTTTCACTGAAGGGTGTGTTCGTGGTGACTGACAAAGTCTGATGTTTCGCCATGAAACAGGAAGTTGTTGTAACTGGGACATACAGTAATAATAATAATAATAATAATATGTTTTATTTATTTAGCGCCTTTCAGGAACCCAAGGACGCTTTACAGTAAGTTGCTATATAATATGAATACATATAAGTATACAATCAGTATACAACATGTGAACAACCAGATGGAACAGTGTCCGATCTGCCCCAAACTTCACATGATGATAAGATAAGAATGATAAGATAGGAATACTGATGATAATAGATAAATAAGATGATAAGAATACTGGCCTGAAGACATCTATATGCCAATATTCAGTTAGCCGTAGCGCCACCTGCTGGCAACAGGAAATGACATGCTTTACACTGTAATTCACTCCCAGGAACACATTTAAATATGCCACGAAGTACCAAACATACTAGAAACACGTTAAATCATGCAACACTTGGCTAAATGCTAATGTATGCGATTAACGCCACGAAACAGGAAGTTGTTGTAACTCAGGCATACAATGTTTGATCTGCAGTTTTTGCATTCCACTGCACTGTTTTTTTATGGATTTTGCTGGTAATATACAAACAGTTTTATCTAATAACATATTGGACAGAACTGGTAAATTGAGACTGTAAACTAATGAAGATGGAGAATAGGAGCGCTGTGTGCTCGGGCACTGGCGTTCTCAGTGCCGTCAAAGTTTCAGACATACGGAAGCCCTGAACCGCATGGTGGAAAAGAAAAAAACCCTCGTTATTTTGATATATTAAGTGCTTATTTCAAGATATTAAGTCGTTATTTCAACATAATATCTCATTATTTCAACATAATAAGTCATTATATAACGACACAATATCTTGTTATTTCAAGATATTAAGTCGTTATTTCAACATAATATCTCGTTATTTCAACATAAGTCATTATAAAGACATAATTATCCTGTTATTTCAAGATAATTAAGTCGTTATTTCAACATAATATCTCGTTATTTCAACATAAGTCGTTATAACGACAATTATCTTGATATTTCAAGATATTAAGTTGTTATTTCAACATAATAAGTCATTATAACGACATAATTATCTTGTTATTTCAAGATAATAAAGTCATTATTTCAACATAATATCTCGTTATTTCAACATAAGTCGTTATAACGACAATTATCTTGTTATTTCAAGATGATTAAGTCGTTATTTCAACATAATATCTCGTTATTTCAACATAAGTCGTTATAACGACAATTATCTTGTTATTTCAAGATATTAAGTTGTTATTTCAACATAATAAGTCATTATAACGACATAATTATTTTGTTATTTCAAGATAATAAAGTCATTATTTCAACATAATATCTCGTTATTTCAACATAAGTCGTTATAACGACAATTATCTTGTTATTTCAAGATATTAAGTTGTTATTTCAACATAATAAGTCATAACGACATAATTATCTTGTTATTTCAAGATAATTAAGTCATTATTTCAACATAATATCTCGTTATTTCAACATAAGTCGTTATAACGACAATTATCTTGTTATTTCAAGATATTAAGTCGTTATTTCAACATAATAAGTCATTATAACGACATAATTATCTTGTTATTTCAAGATAATTAAGTCATTATTTCAACATAATATCTCGTTATTTCAACATAAGTCGTTATAACGACAATTATCTTGTTATTTCAAGATATTAAGTCGTTATTTCAACATAATAAGTCATTATAACGACATAATTATCTTGTTATTTCAAGATAATTAAGTCATTATTTCAACATAATATCTCGTTATTTCAACATAAGTCGTTATAACGACAATTATCTTGTTATTTCAAGATATTAAGTCGTTATTTCAACATAATAAGTCATTATAACGACATAATTATCTTGTTATTTCAAGATAATTAAGTCATTATTTCAACATAATATCTCGTTATTTCAACATAAGTCGTTATAACGACAATTATCTTGTTATTTCAAGATATTAAGTCGTTATTTCAACATAATAAGTCATTATAACGACATAATTATCTTGTTATTTCAAGATAATTAAGTCATTATTTCAACATAATATCTCGTTATTTCAACATAAGTCGTTATAACGACAATTATCTTGTTATTTCAAGATATTAAGTCGTTATTTCAACATAATAAGTCATTATAACGACATAATTATCTTGTTATTTCAAGATAATTAAGTCATTATTTCAACATAATATCTCGTTATTTCAACATAAGTCGTTATAACGACAATTATCTTGTTATTTCAAGATATTAAGTCGTTATTTCAACATAAGTCGTTATTTCGACATCTCTCGTTATTTAGTAAAACGCTGCGTTTATATAGAACTCTCTTTACCACCACAACTAACGGGACACTTTTCAGACACGCATTCCGACTTCACCTCAGCGCCAGGCCCAAGTCAAAGGAGCGTGGAAAAGGTAACGTTAGGTGACGACGAAGGAGCTTCACTTGAACAACAGTGAACTGCAGTCAGATGAGATGTTGTCAGGCTATGTCGGTAAAACTCAGCCGTTATGCTGTGCTCGTGGCGCGCACTCAAGAATTGCATGAAGCGCATAAAGCTCAAAAGAAACTAGGAACAATGCATTGCATGCATTTATTTGTTGACATGGTTTTAAATTGTTATCCAATATGTTGGCCTTAAAACGTCTTAAAACTGCACATATGTACACCAGGGAAATATAAATTTTCGGGGGAGTATACCCCCGTGCCCCCTAGCAAACAACATTTTCTGACCTAGAAACCCTGCGTGCGGCCCGGCATATTTTCAGAATTAAAGGAAAATAAACTATTTTGAAATGCAAATAACACTGATATATCAGCGAAAATAGGCTGCAAAAATATAAAGGCACTTAAAATATGATTATAATATTCTTTGTTTGTTGAACGTGTCATCAGCTCAACTTGAAGGACCGTGTGGTTTTTCTCTTATTCACGCTTTTTATGCTATATTGTCTATTTTCAGAAAAAATTATAAACTATTCTGAAATGTAAATAACACTGAAATATCTGTGAAAATTACTGTAAAATTACAAAGGTATATAAAAAACAATTACATCATTCTTTTTGCACGTCATCATTTGAATGCATTAATGAATCAATAGAATAAAAAATTAATTCAAGCAAATATTACAGATTTCAATGTCACAAGGTAACTAGAGACTATCAGCTCCAGCTCCAGCTTGGATCCAGCCTGTTATGAAGACTTCAGATGAAGGACTCCAGAACATCAAACATGGATGATTAAACAAAATGATCATGTTTTCATTGCATTGCATGCACACTACTTTTGCTTAAAAGAAGTAATGTCTTACAACTGTACGTTCTCATATCATCTCATAAAAGAAGACTATTCTGTTTTTGCTACAAGTGAATGTGAAATAAATTACCTTTGAGGGTGCGTTAAAAGTTGCACTGGGGCCTGATTCCCAATGTACTTAACTGTCACCATGCACATTTTCAGACATTTTTACTGTAGCATTTCAAAGTTATGGACCCATGAATTTGACAAATTTGCTATATCTCCGCTGCCTTTAAAGTTGTTCTGTCGTTGTTAATGGTGCTGAAAAATCTTTAACAATTGGATTATTAAGGACTGCAAATACATTTTCATCTAGCATTAAAGTAAAGTCATTACATACTATTACTATGAAACCCAAAATGTAAAATGAAAAAATCAACTCGGGTCATGCACACATCATAAAACATTAGAAGTCACTCAATGTTATCACAGTTACATTTATTTATGTATTTATTCATTCACTTATTTGTTCATCTACATCTATTTTTTTTCTCTGTCTAACACTTAGTTGTCTCATTTGAGACTGGTTTCTGTAAAATGTTTAAAACATTATTATTAGTGGATATTCAACATCACTTTGTAAAAACACAATATATTTTAAAAGGTGTATTATCTAATCATAATGATGGCTGTACATTCCTTTATATTTTTTTCCCATGTTGTAGGAACAGGAAAACATTCCAGTCTCTTCAGTATATCTTTAATCTTCACCTAATGAAGAAATTAATGTAATTAGTGTTATTTCTTAGAAATGTGATCACATTTTTGTCAACACGTTTTTATGCTCAAATGTACTTTACATTGGCTATGCTTTAGTATACAAATCGTAGTTATGCTAATAACGATTCACTGTGATAAGACAGGAAATCAAAACTCATGACAAGTGACTACAAATGGCAAAAGGTAGCAGTTAAAAACAACTTTTGGTTGTTTTAAAAATGCATTTAAGTACTTGATTCTAAGTAAATCTAATAAAAAACTATTTAATCTTTTCATGAATGTTAGGGTATTTTTACACCATTTAAATATAAAATATAAGGTATTCTTACCTTCAAAGAAAACATGACTTACAAAAGCCTTTTCGGCCTCTTAGCAGCTAAATCCCTCCAGTTTTCTCAGGATGCACAGGGTTACCTTTACAATTTTAAGGAATAGTCACATAACATTAACTGCTGTTTACAGCAAAATGCAATAAGATAAGAAGTAAGATAAGCAAAAAAGAACTAAATAATTACCTCAGGTGTCATAACTAAATTAAATGAAAGCTCTTCCAAGTTTGTCTTGTCACGGCCCAATACAATGTCCACTCTATATATTATGGCTGTTGTCTGAATATACAGAACAAAAATTATGATTAAGTTTGAAAGAAAATAATCTCTCATTACTATCACAATATCTTTTGTTATAATGCATTAATAACATCAATAACATTTAATTATTATTAATTGTATTATTATAGGCTACCTGTTTTTCATTGAAGATACTAATTAGGGCTTCTCTGTTTTGTTTGAATTTGAGATTGAAATTGGGGTGACGACGTTTAAGATATATTCGATTTGATCGCAACAACCCAGTTCTAAGATCATCTGCAAGTTTCTGTGAATCCAGAAAGCACGAATTGTAAATGTAGACATCACATTAACAACAAATGTTTAGCTAATGAATCAATGTTTTATTCTGTTAGTTTTTGCTTAATCATAACATTTTGAACATGAACTTGAATCTCTTCATCGGTCAAGATACTTTCCAGCATGCCCTTTTCCGCAGCAGCCCTCGTTCTAAAATAAAACAGCAGTTATGGCAACAACTTTGTGGTTTTACATCACATGAACATTAAGTATTAACTGACCAACCTTTTTAAAGAATAGGGCAGTTTCACGTGGCACCCACAGTTAAATGATGTGTCAGTGGCTCGATCTATTCCTGCACATTCTGTGTGAAGCCAACCATGACAGGTATTGCACTGTGTCCACTGTACATTCTTTACTTATGAGTGCATGGTTCTGAGAAACACACACACACACACACACACACACACGAAAGCATGCATATCTATCTATCTATCTATCTATCTAGTCATGTGAAAAAGTTAAGATACCCAATTAAACGCCATGGTTACTGTATCAGGGCATAATCATCTGTTCCTTGGCAAGTCTTAAAGTTTTGAAAATAAGACATTAGAAAACAATAACATATGACATATCACATTTATTTAAAAGAAAAATGGAAAAGCCATAGGGGAAATACTTAGTCACCAGTAAATATACAACAGAATGACTGAAAAATAAAAGAATGAAGGTGTTGCTGTCACGGTACTCATGACGACAAGATAGACCCAGTTGCAGCAAAAGGTGTTTATTAAGGGCAAATCCAAAAGGTGTAATGCAGGGTACAGGCAAAGGTCATAATCCATAAACAGCAGTCCAATCATAAAACAAGAAACACGAAACACGAAACAAGAAACAAGAAACAAGAAACAAGAAACAAGAAAACTACAAAACCAAAACGGGAGAACATGAAAACCAGGGATCAGACACGAGGGTGACATCAAACAATGAACCACAAGAACAGACAGAAACAACTCAGACTAAATACACAGACACTAATGACAAAATATACAACAGCTGGGTGCAATGATGAATAGTGATTAGTCCGGGAAGTGTGTTATGGGAAATGTAGTCCATGAAATGGGTGAAACACAGAGTCCGGGAAGGAGTGCCCTCTAGTGGCTGAAGGGCACTCTCACAGGTGATCGTGACAGTTGCATCCCGATTGCTGTGGTGAGAGCTGTGCATTAACAAATGCCTACAAACCTCAATAAACTGAAACAAATCTGTACAGAAGAATGGGCCAAAATTCCTCCAGAATGATGTGAAAAACTGATAAACTCATACAGAAAATGATTACTTGAAGTTATTACTGCTAAAAGTGGATCTATAAGCAATTGAATCATAGTGTGACAAGTTTTACCCCCATGGTTTTTCCAATTTTTTAATTTTTGTTATTTGAATAATAATGATATTGACCTGCCACAGACTAGATGATTAGATGATTTATATATATATTTCTTCCCCTATTGGACTTACTTATTTCCGACTCTTTGATAGCAGCAAGCCCCCAGTTCCTGTGATAAGCATTCACATTCTTGTAATTCTTTATAAGGTTGTAATTTCTGTTGAGTAATATAAATCCAGTGTTACTTTAAAACCAATATAAAATGATTAAATCAGTGTTATTCAAAATCTTTACACCCATTAAACTTACTCTATCCTAATGTCTTATATTGGTCAACATTAGAAAAATTATATTAAAAAAAAATAAATAAATAAATAAATATATTAAATAGATTTATTAAATATTAATATTTTAATATAAGAGATACTTCTGCAGGTTTTTCATCATTGATGGTCATTGCAGGTGAGATTTCTTCCACTACAGGCTTGTCAGCAAGCTGTCCTTTTGTAAGAGTCTACCACCAGATTAATAAAATATTATGCAAGTATTAGTTGTATAAGGCAACAAGGCATCTTGGAACATGTTGCCCATAGCTGACATTTGAGAAGAAATTAAATAAAAAAACAGAAACATACTTAACATTAACATATTTGAAATAGTAGACATTACATTCAATATTACATTGAACAGACATTGGCGTGCATTGTACTAATCCAGTACTACCATTCTCTCTTTGTCACATTGTTCCTCCTCTGTTGAACTCTGTACCATAAATAAAAATGTATTATGCATACAAATATTTATATATAAATATTTCATTTGTAAATGTCACTGTGTACATTCTCAAATGATTCATACTTCAGCAGGAGTGTCATCACTGATTTCAGTGATTTCAGTTGACCCTTCCATCACAGGTTTATGTTCTCTTGGAGTCTGAAAACAAGTTTAAAATATATTGGATGAAGCAATTACAGTTTTTTCCAATTGCTAACACACTAAAATGACATGCACAGCACAATTATTTAAACTGACACACAGAGAGCAAAACTTCTTCTCAAGTCTCCAAAAGTCTAAACACCTTTTCTGTTTTACACACATTTTGCATTTCAAAATAGCACTTTTTAAATTCACTAAATACAGTTCTCTGCATAAGACACAACAATCTGACATAAAGTCACATGTTTGCCATTTCAAAACACTGGCATTCAAAATGACACTACATGAGCTAATTGGCTAATTACATGTGCCACCTGGCCAAACACCTCAGTGGTTAATTGTTAACACTTCAATCAGGATGTAAGCACTATGAAAAGACCACAGGTGAGAACCTTTTTTTTTTACAACAACAATGGAAGACATTGCAGAGAGAGGAAGAGGAAGAGGAAGAGGGAGGTTGAGAATAAGAGGGGGAGGAAGAGTGAGAGGTAGGGGGAGAGGAGTTCATGGCCAATGAAGACCAACACTTTCAAATGAAATCAGAGCAACCTTAGTAGATCATGTCATCAACCATGGGTTGACAATGCGTGAGGCTGGACAGAGAGTGCAGCCAAACTTGAGCCGTTTTACTGTCGCCTCTGTCATCCGGACCTTTAGACTGGAGAACAGGTATGTAACCAAAATTTCATGTAGTACACATGTAGTATACCCCATGTCATAGTGTATCAGTTGGGTGACACCTGTTTACTTAGTGTATGACATCAGCCATTCATGAACTGTACAAGTTTCCTGTACAATGTACTCTACTGTGGGGGAAAATATTTAGGCTGCATTGTCCAAGCCCTATATATATTTTTATTTTATTTTTTCTAAAGGACTGAGAGACGACACCATGGTGGAGGAAGGGGCCAAATGTTCACCGGGGTACAGGAAGCTGCCATTGTAAACTTGGTTTTGGAAAATAATGAAATCAGATTACAAGAAATTCAAAGCCACATCATCCAAGACAACACCTTATTCAACAACATTCAACGAGTTAGTCTGTCCACATTGGCTCGCATTCTCAGCGAGAAACCAAATCAGAATGAAACAACTTTATAAGGTGCCGTTTGAGAGAAACTCTCAAAGAAACAAAGAGTTCAGACGAGCATATGTGGATGTAAGTACTATATTGACTGCAGTACACTACACACAACATTGTTTCCCAGTGTACTGGATAACACCATATTGAGTGATTTTTGTTCTTTGTTTTCAGGGAGTAGTGGAAATGGATGCTCATGCAATCCCACATGAGTTCATCTTTATAGATGAGGCTGGGTTCAACCTAGCAAAGACCAGAAGAAGAGGGAGAAACCTCATTGGCCACAGAGCCATTATAGATGTTCCTGGCCAACGTGGTGGGAACATCACAATGTGCGCTGCCATCTCCAATATGCATGGTGTCCTCCACCGTCATGCCAAACTTGGACCATACAACACAGCCCATATTCTCACATTTCTGGACAGACTTCACAACATTCTCATACCACCAGAGCGTATGAATGATGCAGACCATCAAAGAAACCGGTACGTTGTAGTATGGGACAACGTGAGCTTTCATCGTGCAGCCCCAGTCCAAAACTGGTTTGCTGACCACCCAACATTTCTCGTGCAATACCTCCCACCATACTCACCATTTCTGAACCCCATAGAAGAATTCTTTTCGGCATGGCGGTGGAAGGTATACGACCGGCAGCCCTTTGTGCGCATGCCTCTTGTGCAGGCCATGGAAGAGGCATGTGATGAGATTGATGTGGGTGCAATTCAGGGATGGATAAGGCACTCAAGGCGCTTCTTCCCTCGATGTCTGGCAAGGGAAGATATTGCCTGTGATGTTGACGAGGCGTTGTGGCCAGACCCGGCTGTGCGGCAAGATGCTGCCTAATTATTTTTTTTATTTTTATTTTTATTTTTTTTTTTTTTTTTACTGTAATATATTTTTTTTCAGAAATTTTCTTTTTCAGTTTACTTTTTTTGTAAGAATATTTTTGTTCAGTCCCATGTAAATATATCTGCTGTGCTTATGTTGTACTGACTTGTTTACTGTAGTGAAGGAAAAAAAATAAAAATGTTGCAACAGCATGTGTGTGTATCTGCAAATATTTCTGTGCATGTGAACAATCTGATACATATTTTAGTATTATGGCAAAGCATACTAAAGATGGGGGTGCTTTTCATTATGCCCAACAGTGTGTAGGTGGTTAGGCAAAAATCTGGTAATATGAATGAAGTGTGTGCCATTTCATGCAAAAGTTTGATTTTGATAATGCTCTGTGTAGTTTCGGTTGCAGTGCTTCATTTTGCAGGATATATGAGGTATTTTGCAGTTTGGGTGTGTGGTTTGTGAATTGTGTTAAGTGTTTTGATAAAACCAGGGCTGGGTTTCCCAATAACGATGTATCTTAGCTCTTAAGAGCGCTTTCTACGTGCGAGGTTACGAACGCTCGCTGCAATTCCACGTGCGTTTCCCAAAAATGCCCTTAACATGAACGCGCGAGAACGCGCTCTACGTGCTACTTAAGAGTCGCTGTCCGTTTCTCAAGTGCTGAATATTACCTTATAAAATCGTATCCTTTAACGTTTAACCTAATAATCGTCACCTGATGTGGTTTAAAATAAATAAATAAATAAAGATACCTTTCAAAAAGATTAAATTAATGTTCTTCTGGAGGAGGTAGAGCTAAACAAAGATGTAATTTTCAGACGATTTCTTTAAGCTATATATATATATATATATATATATATATATATATATATATATATATATATATATATATATATATATATATATATGTAGAACTTCAGATGCAAAAGCCTATAAGTGCCGTCTGAAATGTTCTTCTAAAATTAACATTTTTATCAAGCTTGTATGTTTAGGTTCAGTAATTTCACTTTAATGGCAATTAATAGGTCATTTTCTTTTCCATTAATGTGAAATAACTGAACATAAACATAGGCCTACAAGCTTGATAAAACTGTTCATTTTATAAGAAAATTTCAGATGGCACTTAGAGGCTTTTGCATCTGAAGTCTTCATATATATATACACACACACACACACACACACACACACACACACACACACACACACACAGTCAAACCACAATTTATTCAGACACCTTGAACATTTCATTCATTATTACAGATTATTCCCTATAGTTTTTTTTTTTTTTAATGGTAGTAAAATATGACAAGATCTCAAATAACACTTTAGCAAAACATGGTCAGGTCAAAGTGTCTGAATAATTTTTGGTTCCAAATTTGTATCAATTTTACTGGTAGTCCACTGTATGAAGAATTTTTGGGCATAATATGTCACAGTTTAATTTATTTTGTCATTCTCACTTACATAAATTAACTATAGTGTCTATATTTTACTTAAATTAATTATAGTTTATATATATATATATATATATATATATATATATATATATATATATATATATATATATATATATATATATATATATAGATATGTAGATATATGTGTATATGTGTGTGTTTGTGTGTGAAATCAATCAAACTGTGATTCAGTGTTTTTGAAGTTAATATCTAAACTTGTTTATGTTTTAAAATTTAGTTTATAGTTGAAAAAAGTCAGTCACTTCAGAAACATTTGGAAGAACTCCTATAGTATTTCATAGAGCTTTAGGCCATGGGTGGTAGGCCTATATAAAGCCTATATAAAGGGTATATAGGGTGACAGTAGTACAAATTATGTACTTCATCTAGCCAATTTCTACAGGTGTACAGACAATTTTTTTATTGCAGACATGTTTTATCAGCACTATTTATGACATCATGTGTATTTTTATTTTTTTATTTTCTTCCGTTTTCTTTTCATATTAAACAACAAAGAGGATTTAAGAGGAATACAGTCAAAACCTTAGCTATGTTATACACATTGCACTTGAATAAAGGTGTATTCTGCCGGTTGTCCTGTAGGTGACCTCATAACTCTGTCTTCTTACGATGCACTTAGGGCTTAACGATTACTCCTGAGCACTCGTAGATCTACGATCATTTTCAAGTGCAACTTAAGTTACGATGCTTTTGGGAAACAGACCTTAATATTAAGATCACTCGTACGATCGTTTTTACGATCAACTTAGGCTTACGATGCTTTTGGGAAACGCAGCCCAGACTAGTTTGAAAAATTGTGTGTTAGCAATTGGAAAAAACTGTAATTGTGAAAAGTCACAATTTACCATTGCGAACATAATTTTACATAATAGTCTGGTATTCTGTGCCTATACACTGAAAAAAGTGATACTTTGGACAAACTTAAAAAAAAATGTTACAGTAAAATCGTAAATTTAATTTGAGGAAAACTTTAAGTTGATCCAACTATCATTTTTACAGTGTAAAATACAATTTATAATAATATGTGTATAGCTCATTTAAAATAAATACTACATTTGCCATATTAAAGTGGTTACTTACCCTTACAAGCATGATGTGACCCACAGTACAGTCTTTTGAGAATACACTATTCAATTCTTTTAGGTTGCCTGTTGGTCGCAAAAGCCTGGCTGTTTCAGTTCCTTGAACCCATCATAAAAATTCCAGTGATTCCATGAAAGGAAACAAAATGATTTTTTGACACAGATGATATGTCACCGCAACAGGTTGGTATCTGATTGTGAACAAAGATGTGATTACATGGAGCAACTGAATAATTCCAATTAAACAGTCAAATACATAAAGATATTTAACTACAAGTATATTTCATTATTTGTGTTTATTATGTCAACTTCATATCTTCATCCATTTGACAAAATAGAACTCTATGTTTATTACAAGATGTTGACTCTAACTATGTTTATAACTCTTCATAATTTTAAGAAGGAGATTCTTGCCTTTCATCACAAAGCAGAACTGCTGAAGGAAGCATTGGTGGCTGCATTTCTGGGTGACCATCACAGATGACTGTAGCATCTATTGCCATAATCACAAAAGGAGGCACTCCATGAACAAACTTGTGGGCTGTGTATGTTCTTCTTCCCCGACAGACCCTTCCGCTGCTGTGCACAACACAATACATGTAAAATAATAAAAAAGCATTAAATAAAAACATTTTTATATATAATACAAAAATAAATCATAATTATATATGCAAAAAAACAACAACTTGGTAACACTTTATAATAACGTTCAGTTATAAGTCATTTATGAATTATTAGTTAATGATTAACAAATCATTTACAAAACATGGCTATACGTTCATAAATGATTAATAAATGATATGTTAACATTTTATGAATGTTTTATTAGTTCAGTTATGAGACACTTAATGATGAACGAGTCATTTACAAAACATTACAATATACGTTCATAAATGATTAACAAGTGTTATGCTAACAATTTCAAATGTGTTGTAAGTTATCTCAAATAAATCAAACAGATCATTATGGTTTATAAGTTATTAGTCAATACATTATTTATCACTTATAATAAGTGAGGTATTTATGACAAAATTTGTTTTCATTATTTCAATAAACAATTGTTAATCATGAACAAATGTTGAACAAACCATTAGTAATGATCAGTATATGATTTATTGATGAAGTTGTAAGCCGGTCTGTGTTCAAAAGCACAAACATGCAGGTATGCTAAAGCACTATTTTTAAGAAGAGTAATTTATTTGTTTTGAAGTGGATTAACATTTATAAATGCCTTACAGTCAGGTGATTCCAGTGGATTATATTAAATCCTTTCACTCATCAGCACAGACTTGTGTTCTGTGTGTGGGGTCTAGTGATGAAGTCAACCTCTGAACCGATTTTACCTTCCACTGAAGCTCACATCAGGTGCACAGAGTTAAAGGTCCCGTTCTTCGTGATCCCATGTTTCAAACTTTAGTTAGTGTGTGTTGTTAGAGTATAAATAAAATCTGTAAAATTTTAAAGCTCAAAGTTCAATGCCAAGCGAGATATTTTATTTAACAGAAGTCGCCTACATCGAACGGCCAGTTTGGACTACATCCCTCTACTTCCTTCTTTAATGACGTCACTAAAACAGTTTGACTAACCTCCGCCCACAGGAATACACAAAAAGGGGGCGATGTTTTGTTGCGCTCCCACGGAGAAGAGCAAGAGTTGCGTTTGTAGAGTGTGTTTGTCGCCATGTCGTCGAAACGCTGTTATTTTCATCCTGCAGTCCAATCACCTTTGTTTGGCCTTCCCAGGGACGCTGTACTTAGAGATCAATGTTTAACTCGTTTCCCGAAAATTATAATTGTGGTATCCTTACTGCAATAGTTAATGTTGGACTGCAGTGCACATAATGGCCACAAGAGGGGACTATGTTTATGTACATGGCTGTTTTCCGTATGAGGTACTCTTCTGAGTGAGTGCTAACGTTGTACATTTTCTGTCGCTGCTTGTGGAGATTAAAGAGTTCAGTCTCTCGGGAATGACTGTCTTTTGTGTTCATTCCGCACAACACCACAATAATCCACATGTAAAACTATGTGCAGCACACGTTATGGTAAGAGGCGTGACCTTTCCGGGCAAGGAGCGCTAAGCTGCTGTCGAATCACAACACAGGAACCGCTGGCACAATCAGAACTCGTTACGTATTTCTGAAGGAGGGACTTCATAGAACAAGGAAGTCATCAGCCCGGTTTTATGACAGTGGAAACAGCGGTATACAGATAAGTAAATTATGTGAAAAATACAGTGTTTTTTTACACGCGAAACATGAACACGTTATATTGCACACTATAAACACAATCAAAGCTTCAAAAAAACACGAAAACGGGACCTTTAAACACTCCATGTGTGTCAGAGAAGACAGCTGTCTATACCCTCACCAGTCAGCATTTACACTGCAGTACACACTACAAAGTGTTCAACACCTGTTATAGATGATGTGTAAACGCATGAATAAATCATTTACAAAGCTTTCTGCATACCCTATTCTAAAGTGTAAACTATTCTTCACTTGTAAATGTGTTACGTATGATTTGTAGACCTTTCTTTCCTGTTACAAATTATTTGTATATGTATACAAGTCATTTATGACACTTTCTGCATACCCTATTCTAAAGTGTAAACTATTCATCACTTATAAATGTGTTACATACAATTTGCAGATCTTCTTTGTAAATTATGTAGCTACAAACTGCAATTTGTAAGTTTACCATTTATTTGCCATATGCAAAGTATATCTTTCAGTTACAGGATATAAAAATCTATACGAATACCGATATTCAAATTATATATTTTTATATAAAAATTATAATATTTTTATGCAAATATATTTTACTATTATATAGATATTTTTGAGCCCCTAACTCACCCCTTATACCTAAACATGACCACTTTTTAACCACTTCACAAAAATAAAAACGCAATATAGATATATTTACAGTGACTGTTATCTTAGTTGATATACTGTTGTATAAAAAAAGAATAACTCCCTACTCAACCCTATAACCTTAAGCATAAACATTTTGACAATATATGTAGTGTAACAGGCAGATAAATGTACGTTAGTCACAATTTATTTAAAACATTACAAAAAGCACTATACAGAACAGACAAAACGACGTGTGTGCTACATTACCAGCGAAATGCCGCAAACTTGTGTCGTATTGTTAGACGCACCAATTTTAATTTGAAAGTTATGAAACAGCGGATTGATACGATTATTAATGTATAATGGTTATATTACGTTACAACAATCTTTTCCTCACACGATGGTGTCGTACGACTTCTGAAGACTTGAAAATAATGCACGAAATAATGGACTACGTTTATCAGTTTATGGTGCGTTTTCATGTTATGGTGAGGAGCTGTTTCATGAAAAACAAAATAAAAATTAAATGATTAAGTGCTGGTTAAATTGTGGCAGAGTGTTGATTTATAAATTGATTATTATTATTTTTTTTTTAAATAATGCAAATTTTAGGTTTGGGTAAAGTGATGGAGTGAGATGGATAATGTAACAGGAACATCTGCAAATGATGTGTAACACATTTATAAGTGATGAATAGTTTACACTTTAGAATAGGGGATGCAGGAAGTGTTATAAAAGACTTGTATGCATATACAAATAATTTGTAACAGGAAAGAAAGGTCTACAAATCACACGTAACACATTTACAAGTGAAGAATAGTTTACACTTTAGAATAGGGGATGCATAAAGCTTTGTAAATGATTTATTCATGCATTTACACATCATCTATAACAGGTGTTGAACACTTTGTAGTGTGTAGTGCAGTGTAAGTGCTGACTGGTGAGGGTATAGACAGCTGTCTTCTCTGACACACATGGACTGTTTAACTCTGTGCACCTGATGTGAGCTTCAGTGGAAGGTAAAATCGGTTCAGAGGTTGACTTCATCACTAGACCCCACACACTCCACACAAGTCTGTGCTGATGAGTGAAAGGATTTAATATAGTCCACTGGAATCACCTGACTGTAAGGCATTTATAAATGTCTATCCACTTCGAAACAAATAAATTACTCTTCTTAAAAATAGTGCTTTAGCATACCTGCATGTTTGTGCTTTTGAACACAGACCAGCTTACAACTTCATCAATAAATCATATACTGATCATTTACTAATGATAATTTATCATTAACTAATAAATTATAAATGACTTATAGCCAAATTAATAAAACATTCGTAAAATGTTAGTATATCACTTATTAATCATATATGAATGCATATTCATGTTTTGTAAATGATTTGTTGAACATTATCTAATAATTTATAAATGACCTATAACTGAATTAATAAAACATTCATAAAATATTAACATATCACTTATCAATCATTTATGAACATATAATCATGTTTTGTAAATGATTAGTTCATCATTAACTAATAATTTACAAGTGACTTATAACTGAACGTTATTATAGTGTTACCCATATACCCTCATTCACTAATATAGTACACTTGACAGAGTGAATGAAAAGAAGAGAATGAATTCAGACACTGATGAACACCTGATAAGCAGAATCACTGAAGGACAGAGAAACAAGACCAGAAAAAAAGAGACGAGCAGAAACACAAGAACTACAACTGACTTCAGCCACACCGAGTGTCAAACCAGTTCACAAACCAGTTTGACATTATTTCTTTCTTACATGTACAGAAGTTATTGTTGAGAATTAACAGATTTGGCTGTTGATGTTTTAGTGAAAATAAAAATTGATTGAAGTTAAACAGTCAGTAATAAGTGTAATAATGTGTAATGGCTGGAAGTCAGTTGTTGTTTCTGCTTGTTTTTCCCATTGTTGTTCCTCTTTTCAGTGATACTGCTTGTTAACAGCAGGTGTTCATAATTAATGCTCAATCATCACTTACATATTAACTTAAATATCTCACTGCAACACAGTGTCAATGTTACTTTTACTCTGTAGCGTGGACGCTAGAGGATGTTTCCGTGGGGTTTAAAATGGTTAAAGGTGTAAGATAAAAAGACACAGCCACAAAATGTATTTTAACAGTAACAAACTGTAACACTGCCAGTGGTTTACTGTAAAAAAAAAAAAAAGCCTGGCAAGGTCTAACAGTGTAGGTAGGGTGTAGTCCTTAAAAGAAGATTGCAACAAATAAGATTATAACAAAATCAATAACAAACAGTTACTAAAGTTTGTATATAAACTAGAATAATATAGTATGGTAATGACTCAAATGAAGGTTATTCATAATTGTAATAAATCAACCAAATGCTATGAACAAAGAGGTACTGAGAACACCGAATGGTGCTAGTACATTACAGCTAAATGTAGGAAACAGTTTCAGACAAAGTGGATTGGTAATTACAATGACAGACAAAAAAAGAATGGAGATGTTAAAATTGAAACCATGGTAAAACACTGTTTCATAGAACAACGCCTTGCCCTCACACATCTACAGTATGCAACCCCTGCCCCCTCCGCCCACACACACACACTCCTTTCCCCCTGACTCAAGTCACGGAAAGTTCTCCAAGATGTATAATGTAACTTGTGTTTCTATTGTTTTTTCCTTTCAAGTTTGGTATCATTTCAAATTTCTCAGTAAAATGTTCTCAATTTCACAGCAGTCACTGGTATTATGAAGAAGACTAAGCGAAATGGGTCCTTAGCTGTTGTGGCAAGTCCATGCTTTGCCTTTTAGAAGTGTTGAGGTAAAGATAACCGCATCCAATATAGACACATTAGTAGAATGGGTCAGCATACCCAGATTTAAGACCGGAGACCGAAATCAGGTGGGGATGAAGAATAAGATAACCACATTTTTTCAGGGACATGACAGCAGCAGCGTAGATGAGGAATGATATCCTTTGTTTAACTTTAAAGATCTCATTGTTTGCCTATACACAACAAGAGATTAACCTTAAATTGTAATAACAGCATCCAAATTTTATTCTGGTATTCAACAGAGGGCTGTAAATTAAAACCTACATTTTGAGGTAAAGAATGCCCAACTACATGTTTATTTGCTTTTCTGCAACAACACTGCAACAGTGAAAATAAGCAAATATTCATGTTAACTTAAAACATCTTGTGATTGGATGAACCAATAGATAAAAGGAGAAAAATCTCTCACTGGAATCCTTTGTGTGTGAAATATAAAGCTGGACAAAACAGAGTAGTTAAACTAAAAATTTATAAAAGAAAAGATTTGGTTATAATTCTGTCTCAGTTTTGGAGATCTGCTGCCATGCAGAAGTCCTAGAGACTGCAATTGGTAAAATACACTAAGTTTTAAAACTGATGTACATAATGATATTTATAATGTCACTGAGAGACTTGTAGCTGAGCCGATACAATTATATTTAATTCATACTATTTTAATATAATATAATTTATATTATGATCACATTATGATATATTATATTATAATGGTCAGGGATGGCCTTGTTACAATATATGCCAGACGGAGACAGCAGGTAAAAGTTTAGGTTGTTTATTGGACACAAGCAGAGGTAAACCGGATAACAGGTAAGTGAATGGCAATGATTGAAGTGATAGTAGAATGAATGGATGATAATACTGTCCTTTGTATTTGCAGGAAGATTACAGAAGCTGGCTGGAGATGACGCTGGCGGATGACACTCACACACCGACTTGGAACACAGGAGGGAACACGGAGACACTGGAGACAGGCAGATATCGACAGGAGTCATAGCGGTAAGTTCCTGTAATGCGAACAAGACCAGACAATGTGGCTGTGTGTGATTGTCTCTTGTAGTGCTGGTGATGATTGTGCTGATGAGGTGCAGGTGGCGGTGATTAGTACTCAGGGGAAGGTGTACGTTGTGATTGGTGGGTGCTGGAGCCTGGCATGTCTGTTACAGGCCTTTAATCTCATGATTATTTAAGCAATGGTTTGGAAGAAGAAAGAATTTTGGAAGAAGAGCAAAAGGAATTAGAATGTTGTAAGATGGAACCAGAATGTAGACAGAAGTTGGGAGCACTATCAGTGCTGAAAGAATTATGAGGAATCAATGGAAGGATTCAAATTTGTAATTGTGTTAGACACATTGTTCTCACAGAACACACATTCTAGTTGTTTGTGCTACATGTGCACCTAGACTAGTTGAGTTTATTCTTTAAAACACATGACTGCTTTACTGTAAGTGATGTGTGACACACTTAGGTTTAAGGTTTAGATGCTATTCATTCTAGACCATGTGTCTTGTGTAAGTTGGAATAACTGTAATACTGAAAACGTACAACAATTTCAAGTTGTATGTGTGTCTATGTTGAATTCGTTTGTCGCCTAAGTGGAACACTCGGCTATCTTCTGTGTAGCTGCAGTTACACCATGTACAGGAGCATAGAACTGCTATAACGCTACACCGTGCTTCACATTTCCATTAATTAAATTAAGAGGGAAGAAAATGGAATCTAATCAATGGGAAACAAACTTTTTCATCTTCTATATGTGCATGAATCTTAAATGAGAAAAACTAAAGATGCCCAGTATTTATCAACTAAAACAATCAACCTGATCAGGGAAGTTATTTTACTGGACATTAAAGTTGTTTTAAATGTTAATATCAGGTGAAGGTCCAAATGGTTCAAGTATTTGAATGACAATTGCTAAACAATAAATATATCACATACTTAAACATAGAAATACACAATTTCATAATTACAATTATAAAACTATAAAATATGGCAATGGCCATCTTGCACCAAGGTTCTAAAGTGGCGGCGCCCAATTTGCGATGCAGCTCAGGCATGGCGGCGGCCATCTTGCACCGAGGCTCTGACGTAGCGGCAGCGGCCATCTTACACCTGGGCTGCATTCCAGTTCGGTTTTAGACACGCACTCGCGAACTTCCCTAAACACTTCCCCTTGGGGGAATCCCTGGCGCCATTTTGAAGTGCGTTCCACTTCGTGAAGTGGACGAGGGAAGTTCATATGGACAGACCCTCGCTCCCTCGATTTTGACCAAGTCTACTTCATATGTACACTTCAGGCAGCTCCATAACCCACAATGCAACACGATTGTGACGTCACCGCATATCGCGTTTAATTTACCCCACCACAAACAACTCTATGATATATTAATTATGTTTAGAACATTTAAAACACACATATATACATATAGAATGCTGTATTAAACAATTTTGTTAGGGGAAAAAATAAATAATAAATCAGCTCCATTGCGGATACCAAGTGATCAAGGGCTTATGACGTTCCAGTTCAGCCCATACAAAGGTTCCGCCAGAAGTGGGCACTCGTGCAACGTAAGCAATGACGTACATCTGAGTCAACGAGACCGAGTGAAGTTAGCGAGGGAAAGGCATTTAAAAACCGAACTGGAACGCAGCCCTAGGCTCTGAGGTAGTGGCAGCCATCTTATGTCGAAGCTCTGTGATGGTGGCCATCTTGTGATTTCGGGGATCTTTAGGCAGGCAGGAATGGACAGAGTTGCTGAAGGGGTATGTGGAGGGAACCGGCGGAAGTTGAGCTGACCAGGCCACATGTGTTTCTGATGGGGCTGGACAAGGAGGATACTTTTTTTCTTTAACCTATTGTATTGCAGGTAGATGACTTGAGGATGGCTGGAAGCTGAGTGGTGAAGCAGGCTCACGTAGACGCAAGGGCGTAGATTTGGTTTCAACATTGGGGGGGTTGAACGTATGCTGCCTGTTTGTTTTTTTGTTTTGTTTTTATATTAAAAAATAATAATCTGTTTTATGTATAGTGTTATTGGATAATCTATCTATCTATCTATCTATCTATCTATCTATCTATCTATCTATCTATTAGAACTTTATGAAATGTATGTAAAATCATTCATCAAATTCTAACATAACGGTGATTCTAAAAAGAAAGAAATTATGTTAAATATTGAAACCGCCAGTAGGCGGCAGCGATTCGCTTTTTTATTGAGTGAGTGAGTCACTTAAATCGTTCATTCAGCCAATTCGTTCAAAAGTCAGATTAATTTAGGAAGAAAACAAACACCGATGTGAATATTTTTGTCATTGATCATTACAGACACTATTGAAAAATGAACAAACAAAACAGACGGCTGTTTTGGTAACTGGTTACAGTTACACTGATAGTTATGGCTACATTGTAATGGATTAGCTAGCTAAAATATGAGTGTATTACACAACATTCTCATACCTCCTTCTCAGTACATGCTTTATTCTTTTTAACGGACCAGCGGTTTAATGTAGTTTTCTGGGCAGCGGTTCTCTTCATTTTTGGTGCTACCCGCGCTGTCTCATTCAAACAGTACAGCTCCACTCGCGTTGTTTTGGTGAAAGAGCGAGGCGCGTTGGTTGGGCGTTACCAATCGGTTCAATGGAGGGGGAGAATTTTTTGTCTAATTTATTATGACAAACTCATATTTGAATACAAACAAAATTATTGTTACAAAAGAAATGAATTCTACATATTTTTCATTTGATCTGCTGTGATTTTCATGTTGAAATATTGGGGGGGTTGTAACTGAAGCATTTGAATATTGGGGGGGTGACCTCCCCCCCATCCCCCCCACAAACTACGCCCCTGCGTAGACGGCAGGATGACACACACACACAGATACAAGGCATGAAGACTGGGAAGCATGCTGGATGGAATAGGTAGGTATCAACAGGGAACAGTCCAATACGTATAAACGAGAACGGACAACTAAGTGAGGTGAGTGGTGTGCTTATGTTGGGCTGTGGTGATGAGTGGATGATGATAGATGACAGGTGTGTAAATAATTACAAGCCCCCCCACTTAACAGCACTCCTGGGTAAATATACTAGCTATTTTGTAAGACTTGATTTTCCTGCTCAGACAAAAACTGAGATCAAGCACCCTGCAATAAAACAATAAAAATCATCTGGAGAGAAGAACTTAAAGAAATAGCATAGAACAACGCCTTGCCCTCACACATCTACGGGATGCACCCTCCCAATTCCCCATCACCCCTGCCCTCCCCACCCACACACACACACACCCTCCTTTCCCTCTGACTCAAGTCACTGAAAGTTCTTCCAGATGTGCAATGTAACTTATGTATTAATTGTTTTTTCCTTCTATGTTTGGTATCATTTCAAATGTCTCAGTGCAATTGGTAATATGGTCTCAATTTCACAGCAGTCTCTGGTATTATGAAGAAGATTGAAAACTAAAGCCTCGTTTACACTGCACGCGTGTGCGGCGCGTTACTGCTGCCAGGCTACCGGAGCTGATACGCGGCCACTCTAGTCAATGCTCGTGTTTACACCAGCTGCACCGCGGTGCGTTTGAGAAGCGTCCCAGAAGCGGCTTGCCGCGCCACTTCGCTAAAGATAGGCACCTCGCCTATTTTTGATGGACGCCGCGTCCAAGACGCGCAGCTCAAATACAAAATAAAGTCAAAATAATCATCCTGTGTAGACTCCCGCTCATATTTCACATCAGTAGAAGGCCAGAAACTGACGACAAAAGATATGGTCTCAATTTCACAGCAGTCACTTGTATTATGAAGAAGATTGAAAACTAAGGAGGATTCTGTCCTCCTTTTGGGTGGTGTTTCTTCAAGATATGTGAAAAACCCACTCCTCTCCCCCCAAAACAGGTGTTGGTGTAATACAAATGCACAATCCTTTTGTTCTGGTCTTGGTATATAAGGTAAAGTGCAAAGCAGTCATGTGGGATCTTCTGTAGAAGGAAACCCCCATGCAGAGATTGATGAATGTTTGAAGACACTCACACATCACTGTGTGTATGTGCATTTCAATTTATGTTAACAATTTATTATTTCTGAACTCTAATTGTACAACTATGTATTTAGCATGATACATTTTTACTTGACAAATAAAATGTTATATTTGATTTATTCTGGATTCCTCTGAAATCATTATGACCAGTAGATTATTGGAGTCCATATTTTCCGCAAATCTGTGTCAGGATAGATTCAAACTAAAGGCCCATGAAAGGAGCATGTAAGCACATCATGGGAAATTTTGATTTTTGTCTATCAACTGGCTTAGCAAGTTGCGATTTTGTGGCCAAGGAAACTTTGTTTTTGTATGAACAAGCATGTGGCAGTTCGACTCAAATGCATTAGTAAACTCTGCACGCTCTGACTAAGCTGCTCAACGCTGCTGCCTGCTGTGTGCTGTCTGACCTACGCTCGGAGCTTCATGGAGTTTATCCTTCTCTTTATTCCTATTCACATAATATAACTTTCTTGTTTTTCAGATTACTTAACCTATTGCATAGCATTACTAAACGGAATGATTTATTACTAGTAATCTACCAGCGTAATCACCTAAGTGTCAGCCATAGCCCGCTAGCCTGCTAGCTACCAAACTGGCCAATCTCGAATCTACCTTTTCTGTCAAAGATACTAGAAAAGGCAGTTTCAACAAAACTGTGCTCCTTTTTAGTAAGAAATGGAATCTGTGAGGATTTCCAGTCAGGATTTAGACCATACCACAGTACTGAGACTGCTCTCGTTAGAGTTACAAACGATCTACTCCTATCATCCGATCGTGGCTGTATTTCTCTATTAGTGTTATTAGATCTCAGTGCTGCTTTTGACACTATCGATCACAACATTCTTTTAAAAAGACTTGAAAACTATATTGGCATTAGTGGAATTGCTTTGGCATGGTTCAAATCATACTTATCTGACCGTTATCAGTCTGTGGTAGTTAATGAAGAGATGTCGTATCGATCACAGGTTAAATATGGGGTACCACAAGACTCAGTATTAGGACCGTTGCTTTTCACTCTGTATGCTGCCCTTAGGACAGATAATTAGGAAGCATGGTGTTAGTTTTCACTGCTACGCTGACGATACTCAGCTCTATATTTCCTCGCGCCCTGACGAAACCTACAAATTCACAAAACTAACAGAATGCATAGCTGACATTAAAAACTGGATGACAAGAAATTTCTTATTATTAAATTCAGAAAAAACTGATTTCCTAATCTTTGGACCAAAAACTTCCTCACGAAAAAACCTTGAATACTCTCTAACACTTGACGGGTGCTCCATTAAACCTTCGTCCTCAGTTAGGAACCTGGGTGTGCTCTTTGATACCAATCTTTCATTTGAAAGTCATGTTTCTAGTATCTGTAAAACCGCCTTCTTCCATCTAAAAAATATATCTAAATTACGACATATGCTCTCAATGACAAATGCGGAACAGTTGGTTCATGCATTCATGACCTCAAGACTAGATTATTGTAACGCTCTACTGGGTGGTTGTTCTGCTCGGCTTTTAAACAAACTACAGTTGGTTCAAAATGCGGCAGCTAGAGTTCTTACTAGAACCAGAAAGTATGACCATATTAGCCCAGTTCTGTCAACATTACATTGGCTCCTTATTAAACATCGTATAGATTTTAAAATCTTGCTACTTACTTATAAAGCTCTAAATGGTTTAGCTCCCCAGTACCTAAGTGAGCTCTTAATGCATTATAGTCCTTCACGTTTATTGCGATCTCAGAATTCAGGCCAGTTGATAATACCCAGAATATCAAAATCAACTGAAGGCGGCAGATCCTTTTCCTATTTAGCACCTAAACTCTGGAACAATCTTCCTAGCATTGTTCGGGAAGCTACGGAAGTCCTGAACCGCATGGTGAAAAAAAAAAAAAACTTGGTAGGGAGGAAAAAAAAAAATCGATAAGTTATCTCGTTATTTCAACATAATAAGTCGTTATAATGACACAATATCTCGTTATTTCAACATAATAAGTCGTTATAACGACATAATAACGACATATCTTGTTATTTCAACATAATAAGTCGTTATAACGACATAAGTCGTTATTTCAACATAATAACTCTTCATTATCTATCAAGTATGATAAAGGACGTGCATTTGACAACGTCCCCAGTGGCGTAACGCTAAAATATTGGACCGCCAGTCTAGCTTTTACTGCGATCGCCGCGGTTTCGAATCCGTCTTTTGCCGAGTTCGTTCTTCTCTAGTTTCACATCACATATCAAAAAAGGCATTTATTTTCAATAGAAATTAAAAAAATGTTATAAAAGTGCAAATAACCTGCCTAACTAGTGTTTAATAACATTAAACGTATTTATTGGGCAGGGTTAGCAGCATGTTCGATATTACCCACTAGAGGGCAGAATAAGACAGGGAATCAATTAAAGAATGCAATAGTAATGTTGAACTACTGTTACAATTTGGTGCTCCAAAATCCCAGAGGTTTATCATGGGAATTTGCGTTCATCCCAGGCTAACCTTTATTGAGGTTAAATTTATTAGACCATAGTAAATAAAACAATTTACAGTGCAAATGTCAGGGGTGTCAAACTTACAGCCCGGTGTCCAATCTGATTTGAACTATAATAAAACATAGAGATGCACTAGTCCAGGGGCCAAAAATGTTTTAAGGCAGGTTTTTTTTTTTAAATTATTATTCTGGGCTTGCAAACAAACTGCTTTGTAATATTTTCCCAAAATTTCATCTGTGTATTTACAAAGTATGTAAGCAGGACTTTAACATGCTGAATACGGACACAAAGATGAGAACAGACGCGCCAGTGGAGGAAATACTGTACCATGCACAAGCTCACTGTTCACGAAAAATAGGGAGAATAATATAAATATTACAGTGGGATTGATATGAATATATCTCCGAAGGCAACTGTATTTAAGAAAAGTTTTGATGGCTTTTCCTCTTATCTCCATATAAAGTAGTAATATTCATTCAGTCCATCTGCTGATTTTGTTTTATGTAGCATAATTTCACAAAGCTAAAGTCAGACCAGACCTAGTTTTTGCTTTTAATCATGAAATTATTCAGTATTAAAAACAACTGCTCATGCTCATGTGCATAACATCTTCGACTATGATAAAAATGCCTCTAATATCCAAATGCCAGTGTTTGCCTCTAATATCAAAGATATATTTGTTTAAGGCCAGTTTGGCCTGTGAAAAAATAAACGACAAATAAATTTGCTTTAAAAAAAATCTGCAACCAGTATCAGAATCAGACGGTTTGCTTCTTATAAAAATTGAAATTGGCCATGATAAATCAAAATAGTAAATAATCATAAAAATCGAATAGTCTTTTCACTGTAATAAAAAAACAAAAAAACAATGCAGTTTTCTTGCAAATTAATTTGTTGTTCATATGTTTAATATTAATGCAACTATCTGCTCACTAAGGTTATCATAAGAAGAAGGTAATTCGGCCCACATATGGTTCATTTCTTTCCAGTCCGTCCCTCAAACTAAAATGAGTTTGACACCCCTACTGTAGATGCTATTTACACTAAGTGAAAATACCCATACATCCTATTTATACTAAATGACAATAGCAGCATTTTCACGATATGCTCTTTATACTAGGTGAAATAGCGATATATTCTATTGACACCATGTAAAAGCAGCCTATCAGTTCTTTGCAAGAAGTGTAAATAGTATTTAGATGCTGTAGGCTAGTATTGGCAGATAATAATATCTTATAGAGTGATTATATTTATTAAAATTATTAAATGGATGCTGCATTATTGGGAGAATAAAACCCCTCCACTTTCCACCAACCCCATACTCAATGAACACTTTTAATATTATTAAACACTTGTTCACATTTTATTTCCACTTTTTGAACATTATTTTCATTTTACTGAAAATGTGTATGATGAGAAAATAGGAGTGAGCTCTATTATTGGGTGAGCTCTGCAAAATGCTGATTCGACCCCGCAGCGATCGCTGTAAAAGCCAAATCTGAAACCCTACATGTTATTGTTACGCCACTGAATACATCAAATTACAACTGTCCCTTTTTAAACTTCAGTGGCCCAACCAGACACTGGAGCTATACTGTAAAGAGTGTTTGTCAACAAGGGACGCTATTTGCACTTACTGTAAATAGATACTCCGTGTCCTATTATTTCAATATATTAGCACCTATTTTGATTTTTATATCTTTAGAAAATATTACACAACAGTTTGTTTGCAAGCCCAGAATAATAATTAAAAAAAACCCCGCTTAAAAACGTTTTGGGCCCCTGGACTAGTGCATCTCTATGTTTTATTATAGTTCAAATCAGATTGGACACCGGGCTGTAAGTTTGACACCCCTGACATTTGCACTGTAAATTGTTTTATTTACTATGGTCTAATAAGTTTAACCTCAATAAAGGTTAGCCTGGGATGAACGCAAATTCCCATGATAATTAAAGCAATGGTTTGGACAAAGAAAGAATTTTGAAAGAAGAGCAATAACAATTAGAATGTATTAAGATGGAACCAGAATGGAGACAGAAGTTGGGAGCACTATCAGTGCTAGAAAAATTATAAGGAATCAGTGGAAGGATTAAATTTTTTCTAATTGTGTAAATTTGTAACCATGTGTCTTGTGTAAGTTGGAATAACTGTAATACTGAAAACGTACAACAATTTCAAGTTGTATGTGTGTCTATGTTGAATTCGTTTGTCGCCTAAGTGGAACACTCGGCTATCTTCTGTGTAGCTGCAGTTACACCATGTACAGGAGCATAGAACTGCTATAACGCTACACCGTGCTTCACATTTCCATTAATTAAATTAAGAGGGAAGAAAATGGAATCTAATCAATGGGAAACAAACTTTTTCATCTTCTATATGTGCATGTATCTTAAATGAGAAAAACTAAAGATGCCCAGTATTTATCAACTAAAACAATCAACCTGATCAGGGAAGTTATTTTACTGGACATGTAATTAAAGTTGTGTGAAATGTTAACATCAGGTGGAGTCAAAATGGTTCAAGTATTTGAATGACAATTGCTAAACAATAAATATATCACATACTTAAACATAAAAATATACAATTTCATAATTACAATTATAAAACTATCAAATATGGCAATGGCCATCTTGCACCTAGGCTCTGAGGTTAGGCAGGCAGGAATGGACAGAGTTGCTGAAGGGGTATGTGGAGGGAACCGGCGGAAGTTGAGCTGACCAGGCCACATGTGTTTCTGATGGGGCTGGACAAGGAGGATACTTTTTTTCTTTAACCTATTGTATTGCAGGTAGATGACTTGAGGATGGCTGGAAGCTGAGTGGTGAAGCAGGCTCACGTAGACGGCAGGATGACACACACACACAGATACAAGGCATGAAGACTGGGAAGCATGCTGGATGGAATAGGTAGGTATCAACAGGGAACAGTCCAATAAATATAATAATTACAAGCCCCCCCACTTAACAGCACTCCTGGGTAAATATACTAGCTATTTTGTAAGACTTGATTTTCCTGCTCAGACAAAAACTGAGATCAAGCACCCTGCAATAAAACAATAAAAATCATCTGGAGAGAAGAACTTAAAGAAATAGCATAGAACAACGCCTTGCCCTCACACATCTACGGGATGCACCCTCCCAATTCCCCATCACCCCTGCCCTCCCCACCCACACACACACACACCCTCCTTTCCCTCTGACTCAAGTCACTGAAAGTTCTTCCAGATGTGCAATGTAACTTATGTATTAATTGTTTTTGGGCCGATGATGGTTTCCTACAAAGTGGTGACCCTGACGTGATCTCCCATTTCCAGTTGGCAAGTGTCTTTTCAGCGAAAAATTAGGATTTGCAACAAGCATCATTCATTTTCTCTTTCCTTACCTGTTGTGGTAAGTCCATTCTTATTTGCCTTTTAGAAGTGTTGAGCAAATACAATTATTTTTTATCGATGCTATTTTAATATAATGATCACATTATTATATATTATATTATTGTCTTTAATCTCATGATAATTTAAGCAATGGTTTGGAGGAACAGGGAACAGTCCAATACGTATAAACGAGAACGGACAACTAAGTGAGGTGAGTGGTGTGCTTATGTTGGGCTGTGGTGATGAGTGGATGATGATAGATGACAGGTGTGTAAATAATTACAAGCCCCCCCACTTAACAGCACTCCTGGGTAAATATACTAGCTATTTTGTAAGACTTGATTTTCCTGCTCAGACAAAAACTGAGATCAAGCACCCTGCAATAAAACAATAAAAATCATCTGGAGAGAAGAACTTAAAGAAATAGCATAGAACAACGCCTTGCCCTCACACATCTACGGGATGCACCCTCCCAATTCCCCATCACCCCTGCCCTCCCCACCCACACACACACACACCCTCCTTTCCCTCTGACTCAAGTCACTGAAAGTTCTTCCAGATGTGCAATGTAACTTATGTATTAATTGTTTTTTCCTTCCATGTTTGGTATCATTTCAAATGTCTCAGTGCAATTGGTAATATGGTCTCAATTTCACAGCAGTCTCTGGTATTATGAAGAAGATTGAAAACTAAAGCCTCGTTTACACTGCACGCGTGTGCGGCGCGTTACTGCTGCCAGGCTACCGGAGCTGATACGCGGCCACTCTAGTCAATGCTCGTGTTTACACCAGCTGCACCGCGGTGCGTTTGAGAAGCGTCCCAGAAGCGGCTTGCCGCGCCACTTCGCTAAAGATAGGCACCTCGCCTATTTTTGATGGACGCCGCGTCCAAGACGCGCAGCTCAAATACAAAATAAAGTCAAAATAATCATCCTGTGTAGACTCCCGCTCATATTTCACATCAGTAGAAGGCCAGAAACTGACGACAAAAGATATGGTCTCAATTTCACAGCAGTCACTTGTATTATGAAGAAGATTGAAAACTAAGGAGGATTCTGTCCTCCTTTTGGGTGGTGTTTCTTCAAGATATGTGAAAAACCCACTCCTCTCCCCCCAAAACAGGTGTTGGTGTAATACAAATGCACAATCCTTTTGTTCTGGTCTTGGTATATAAGGTAAAGTGCAAAGCAGTCATGTGGGATCTTCTGTAGAAGGAAACCCCCATGCAGAGATTGATGAATGTTTGAAGACACTCACACATCACTGTGTGTATGTGCATTTCAATTTATGTTAACAATTTATTATTTCTGAACTCTAATTGTTCAACTATGTATTTACCATGATACATTTTTACTTGACAAATGTTATATTTGATTTACTCTGGATTCCTCTGAAATCATTATGACCAGTAGATGTGTCAGGATAGATTCAAACTAAAGGCCCATGAAAGGAGCATGTAAGCACATCATGGGAAATTTTGATTTTTGTCTATTAACTGGCTTAGCAAGTTGAAATATCATGAAATTCAAGAAAACTGTGTTTTTGTATGAACAAGCATGTGGCGGTTCGACTCAAACGCATTAGTAAACTCTGCACCCTCTGACTAAGAATCAGAACTGGCGAATTTGTTTTGTGAGATCCACGCGAACCCGGGGTGTGTGACTCTAAGGCAGGGGTGGGGAACGTTGATCCTGGAGGGCCATTGTCCTGCAAAGTTTAGCTCCAACCCTAATTAAACACACCTGAAACTAATCAAAGTCTTCAGGATTATTAAAGTAACAGGCAGATGAGTGTTTTTTTCAGGGTTGGAGCTAAACTCTGCAGGACAATGGCCCTCCAGGATCAACGTTCCCCACCCCTGCTCTAAGAGATATGGGTCCTTAATGAACGAATAATTGAAAGTATGGTATACCTAGAATAATCAAATATCTAAATTAATACATAACCAATGATTAATTTCTAATTGGAAACACAACCTAATAGTACTCATCATTTGAAATCGGTGTCAGATTAAACAAGTGAAATTAAGTGAACATAACAGGGGCACTGAAAAGACATACATGCGTTAACCTTCGCCCAGGCCATCGGAATCCGTTTTTGGGCCGATGATGGTTTCCTACAAAGTGGTGACCCTGACGTGATCTCCCATTTCCAGTTGGCAAGTGTCTTTTCAGCGAAAAATTAGGATTTGCAACAAGCATCATTCATTTTCTCTTTCCTTACCTGTTGTGGTAAGTCCATTCTTATTTGCCTTTTAGAAGTGTTGAGCAAATACAATTATTTTTTATCGATGCTATTTTAATATAATGATCACATTATTATATATTATATTATTGTCTTTAATCTCATGATAATTTAAGCAATGGTTTGGAGGAAGAAAGAATTCTGGAAGAAGAGCAGAAGGAATTAGAATGTTGTAAGATGGAAACAGAATGTAGACAGAAGTTGGGAGCACTATCAGTGCTGGAAAAAATTATAAGGAATCACTGGAATGATTCAAATTTGTAATTGTGTAAATTTGTAACCATGTGTCTTGTGTAAGTTGGAATAACTGTAATACTGAAAACGTACAACAATTTCAAGTTGTATGTGTGTCTATGTTGTATATCTTCTGTAAAGCTGCAGTTACACCATGTACAGGAGCATAGAACTGCCATAATGCTACACCATGCTTCACATTTCCATTAATTAAAATGTTAGGGTAGGAAAATGGAAGGACAAATCAAACTAATGGGAAACAACTTCTTTATCTTCTATCTGCGCAGTAATATTTAATCAGAAAAATTACAGATGCCCAGTATTTATCAACTAAAACAATCAACCTGATCAGGAAAAAGATATTTTACTGGACATGTAATTAAAGTTGTGTAAAATGTTAATATCAGGTGGAAGTCCATATGGTTCAAGTATTTGAATGACATCATAAATACCAATTGCTAAACAAACAGCACAACACCACAAATGGTGATCTGGTGCTCTAATCACAGATCTGGTTAGTGTGAGATTCCCCCAGGAGACCTGGGTATCATAATGTTCACAACACAAAAGAATGTGTAAGCAAAGCTGCAATGCCAACTCAAGGTGTAAGATTCTCCTACAATGCTTAAACACCAGTAGTCAGATGTGACCACTAACATTCAGTTTTATATAGCCTTTTCCTTTGCAGAAACATAATCATAATAATGATCTATGTCTCTGTGAACTAAAACCAATTTTCTTCTAATTGCATAAAATCTTAACAGATTAAAGCAATCTGCAACGACTGTCTGGATAGCATAAAATCTTAACAGATTAAAGCAATCTGCAACGACTGTCTGGATAAGACCATTCAAGAAAAATTAAGATGGCACCATCTATATAAATGTGATTTATGTAAAGGTTCAAGATTCAACTGTTTTCCTCTGTGTGTTTGTTTCCCTTTCAGGTCTGACAGCTGCCATTTTTAGGGCCAGATTCTAAAAGGGTCGGGTCCCACCTGCATTGAGCCATGGGTAACACTTTATAATAACGTTCAGTTATAAGTCACTAATAAATTATTAGTTAATGATGAACTAATCATTTACAAAACATGATTATGTGTTCATAAATGATTGATAAGTGATATGTTAAAATTTTATGAATGTTTTATTAATTCAGTTATAGGTCATTTATAAATTATTAGATAATGTTCAACAAATCATTTACAAAACATGAATATGCATTCATATATGATTAATAAGTGATATACTAACATTTTATGTTGAATGTTTTATTAATTTGGCTATAAGTAATTTATAATTTATTAATTAATGATCAGTGATTAGTTAATGATTATTAGTAAATTATCATTAGTAAATGATCAGTATATGATTTATTGATGAAGTTGTAAGCTGGTCAGTGTTCAAAAGCACAAACATGCAGGTATGCTAAAGCACTATTTTAAGAAAAGTAATTTATTTGTTTTGAAGTGGATAAACATTTATAAATGCCTTACAGTCAGGTGATTCCAGTGGATTATATAAAATCATTTTACTCATCAGCACAGATGACATCGCAAACATCAATGACTTCCATTAAGAGCTTGAATTAAGTGTTTGCGCTCCTCAGTTACTGACAACAAGCCGAATCAAGGATTATATTGTAAGGCTTGATTTTCCTGCTAAACGAAAACTGAGATCAAGCATCATGCAATGAAGCAATAAAACTCGCCTAGAGAAAAAGATCTCAGAGAAATAGCAAGGGGCAACGCCTTGCCCTAACTCCAAAAGGACAACGCCTCCCCCCACCACACAGACACACACAAACTCTCCATCCCCCTGACTGAAAGTTATTCAACATGTATAATGTAATGTGTGTATTTATTGTTTTTCCCTTTTCATGTTTGGTATCATTTTAAATGTCTCAGTGCGATTGGTAAAATGGTCTCAATTTCACAGCAGTCACTAGAATTATGAAGAAGATGGAAAACTAAGGAAAATTCTGTCCTCTTTTTGGGTGGTGTTTCTTCTCCTCTTCCCCAAAACAGGTGTTGGTGTAATAAACATTCACGATCCTTTTGTTCTGGTCCTGGTATAAAAGGTAAAGAGCAAAGCAATAAGGGGGGATCATCTGCAGCCAAAGGCCCCCATACAGAGATGGGTGAATGTCTGAAGACATTCATGTATCACTGTGTGTATATGCATTTCTTTGAGTAATCGATGTTATGCATTTAACATTTCTGAATTGGCTTCTAATTGTCTAATTGTAATGTAATTGCCATGATATATTTTTACTTGACAAATAAAATGTTATATTTGGTTGATTCTGTATTATTCTTAATCCATTATTTCTAGTAGATCAAAGCGAAGGTATTACCTCAAATCTGTGTTCAGGATTGTTCATACGAAAGGTTTAAGAGATGGAGCATAGGGCACATCAATTAAGTCCATTTCGATTTCTGACTATCACTGCCTTAAATAAGTTGCAGTTTTCGTAAATATATAAAAACTATGCTTTTTGTTATGAGTAAGCAGAGCGCGACCGACTTAAAGGTAGATATTTACCCTGCATCCAATGTTTAAGGTCAGAACTGACGAGTTTGTGTGCGGGAAGAGAACTTAATGGCCGAAGTGACTCTTCTAAAGCGATACCAGGACTGCAGTGAACGAAATAATTGAAGATATAAGGTAATCAGAATAATCGAATATCTAAATTAATACATAACAAATTATTAATTTCAAATTGGAAGCACAACCTAAGAGTAATAATCATTTGAAATTGGAGTCAGATTAAACAAGTGAAATTAAGTGAACATTCAGAGACGCTGAAAAGGCAACACGTGGTAACCTTCGCCCGGGTGCGTCGGAGTCCGTTTTTGGGCCGATGCGGGGTTCCTTACAATATGAAACTCAAGGGCCAATAATTGTGGCATATCTGGGTTTCATTGCATGAGTTTAACACCAAAAGCAGTTGATTTCAACATCAGTCACCTTGAATTGATAGATTTACTTGAAACCGTTTCAGTGCCAACATTCCTGTAAATGACTTTTGATGGTTTCACATTGGGTTATGAAATACTGAAAATACCTGAAAAAGGGTGCAGTTATGTTTTCTAATGAGACGTGATGAGGAATGTATATTCTTGAGAAATCCTGTTTAATTGGTAAAAGGGTGTGAGACAATGATTTCTCATTCTCAAGGTGTCCGAATGTCCAAGACAAATGTGTGTGACACCACAGATGGCAAAAGCGCTCTTGCTTTAATTTATATACCATTACACAGATGCAATGGGCATAAGAATTTTATCATCATGAAATTATATATTGGGTATTATTCTGTTGCCATGACTATTATGTATTTTGTTGAGACATTGTTAGATTTAGGGTAGGGTAGGCTAATTACTCTTCGCATCATTTATCGGTTAATGTTATGACACTTTTCAGTTGACTTTAAAGGTTTCTCACTAAAAGCAATAGGTTACCGGATTTTTCCATTTGTTTGGCACATTTCTCTTGGACATGTGGCAATATTGCATGCTTTGGGAGGGAGAAGTGGTTTACTGAATTGAAAGAACATAGTGAAGTTGGTTAATTTACATTATTTAGGATTTGGTCATTAACAGTAGCATCATGTATCCGAAAGTTAAACAGCAGTCAAAGTGAACACAATACAATGTTGTTTTTTGATTGTTTTTCCCCACATACGGCTCTTAGGGAGTTCTGAACCTTGTATTAGGGTACATTTCTGTAGATACTGAATAGAAATTTGAGATTTGACATGTTTCTCAGCTTCCACACCTACATGTACTTTCATAACCTAGTCAACGCCCACTTTGGCGATTCTGTGCTTTAAAAGGCAGCTCTGCACACCTAGTAAGTCACTGTTTCCAGCAGAGCCACAGGAAGCTGCTTCAGAAACACTTGCCTTCTCCAGCATCTCTCTCCTCAAATCTTCAATCAAAATGAGCAAGATCATTGTTTTTACCAAAGAGGCCTTCGATGGCAGATCAGCTGAATTCAAGAACAATGTCCACAACTTGGAAGAAAAGGGCTTCAACGACGCCATCTGCTCCATAAAAGTCATCGGTGCACCATGGGTGGCGTATTATGACAAGAATTTTGCTGGAAAGCACCTGGTGTTTGAGGAAGGAGAGTATGCCACCCTTGATGACAAAGGCAAGTTTTCTTCCCTCAAGATGGTCACAGATGACCTGGACAACCCTGAAATCCAGCTGTTCGAGCACGTGAACTATCAAGGAAGAAGCGTGACCCTGCGCAGAGAAGCCAATCTTCACGACATTGATTTCAGTGACGTAGCTTCTTCCCACAAAGTGAAAGGTGGTGTCTGGGTGCTGTACCAGCACGTCAATCGTCAGGGTTCCCAGCTTGTTTCTTTCCCTGGCAATGAAGTTCCCAACTATGTGCCACTCTCCTTCAACGATGTGGCCAGCCATGTGCGCCCCTTGCTGCCGAAGCCATAGACAGCATCATTCAACGTACGCTTTCTGCAGCTGAATATGAACTGAAATCCTTTTGGAAAGAACGAGGCAGGTGGCGGGGAATGACTGATCTTGACCAGAAACTTGATTCGACTGTGACTGCAATAAATCTGAAGAAACTGCATGCAATCAGATTCAACCTTATCATTTGAGTATATCTGTGTAAAGACACACTGCACATTAACTTGGCAAATGTTATATGACAAGGAAGAATTTTATTAAAAAAGTTTTATGCTGCTAGTTAATTGGCTTATCATTAGTATCAGTTAAAGTATGTAATAAAACACAGTCTTGGAATTGTTACTGTTCTTGTACAGATCCTGTTGTATTTGATTGTCTTTCCCCTGTTTGATGAGAGTGAAATATTGAAGGGGATTTTGGATTCATATTATGCTGAGAAAGAGACAATGAATGCTGTTTTGCTCTGTCAACTCAGAAAATAAAGAGTCTTAACATAACACTCCTTGGTTCTTAAATTTTCTCTTTATTTTTCACTTTCACCCAAGTGATTTATGATTGAGGAACACAACAAATGATTAATCTAAGGAGGCAATAGACACAAGAAATGCTATTAATACAAATGTTATGTTAAATGTTAAATTAGAAATGAAGATCTTTGCCAATGGCATTTTCCCCCTCTTCTCATATATGGCATGGGCCAACTTCCCGAACACAAACTCGTCAGTTCTGACCTTAAACATTGGATGCAGGGTAAACATCTACCTTTAAGTCGGTCGCACTCTGCTTACTCGTAACAAAAAGCATAGTTTTTTTTTATATATATTTACGAAAACTGCGACTTATTTAAGGCAGTGATTGTCAGAAATCGAAATGGACTTAATTGACGTGCCCTATGCTCCATCTATTAAACCTTTCGTATGAACAATCCTGAACACAGATTTGAGGTAATACCTTCGCTTTGATCTACTAGAAATAATAGATTAAGAATAATACAGAATCAACCAAATATAACATTTTATTTGCCAAGTAAAAATATATCATGCCAATTACATTACAGTTAGACAATTAGAAGCCAATTCAGAAATGTTAAATGCATAACATCGATTACTCAAATAAATGCATATACACACAGTGATACATGAATGTCTTCAGACATTCACCCATCTCTGTATGGGGGTTCTGGTTACAGAAGGTCCCACATGACTGCTTTGCTCTTTACCTTTTATACCAGGACCAGAACAAAAGGATCGTAAATGTTTATCACACCAACACCTGTTTTGGGGGAGAGGAGAAGAGACACCACCCAAAAAGAGGACAGAATTTTCCTTAATTTTCCATCTTCTTCATAATTCTAGTGACTGCTGTGAAATTGAGACCATTTTACCAATCGCACTGAGACATTTAAAATGATACCAAACATGAAAAGGGAAAAACAATAAATACACAAGTTACATTAAACATGTTGAATAACTTTCAGTCAGGGGGAATGAGAGTTTGTGTGTGTGTGTGTGGTGGGGGGAGGCGTTGTCCTTTTGGAGTTAGGGCAAGGCATTGCCCCTTGCTATTTCTCTGAGATCTTCTTCTCTAGGCGAGTTTTATTGCTTTATTGCAGGATGCTTGATCTCAGTTTTCGTTTAGCAGGAAAATCAAGCCTTACACAGTTGTCAGACAAGACTGGAACTTCAAACGGGACCGGCTTCTATGGTCAGATGAAACTAAAAAAAGAGCTTTTTGGCAGCAAACCCACCAGATGGCTTTGGTGCACACATGGATAAAAAGTACCCCATGCCCACGGTAAAATATGCTGGGGTGCCAATAATTAGAATATCGTGAAAAAGTTAATTGTTTTATTGTAAATTATTTTTAAAAAATGGAACTTTCATATATTCTAGATTCCCTACATGTAAAGTAAAATATTTCAAAAGTTTTTTTTTTTTTAATTTGTTGATTAGAGCGTACAGATAAAAATTTTTTTAGAATATTTACATGTGTGTTTCATTAAATGACCATCCCTACAGTTAGGGTGACCACCTGTCCCGCTTTGCGTTGTACCGCACAGCATTTTGACTCAATGTCCCGCACGTCGCATATTGAGAAAATGTCCCGCATTTTCATCAGTCTGTTGGTTTTCACTTATAATATTAAGAAAACGTGCATGCGTTCTTTTGCCTTTTAAGAAAGCATTTTATTTATTCTTTTTGCTGCGTAGTTTTTCACCTACCAGCGCTTCGACAGAAGTAACATCCCAACAACCCTTTTTTAAATCCTATCCAGTGGTTGAAAAGAAAGGAGTAAACACGGTCACTAGTTGGTTGTGACGGCTGTCAATCCAAATGTGGAGCGGAGTTGGACTTGGTCAGAACTGTTTCAAAAATAGGGTGACCAGACCGGTTTTTGGTGTTCTGTCCCCGTAAATGTCCCCGTTTTACATATTGCTTAAAACAACCCGCATATACATTGCAAAAAGACAGACGAGCGTAGGCTACAGCAGCCTGCTGGAGAAATTGTGTAGTGATCATGTTCTCCAACAGAGGGGGCTGTGCAGCTACACTTGGTCGCGCGCGCGCGCCTCTAGTTCATGAGGAACGTGATCTGGATCTGATCTGGACCAGAGCAAAGCGCCATTAATAGTTATCTGCATGATGCCTGATGCATTTAAGGTCGGTGATATTTAATTTAAATGACATGTAAAATAAAGACATACATTGTGATGTAATGGTGTTTTCTGGAAGGGACTAAAGAACAAAGTATTTTTTTATAAGCTGAAAGGTATAATACAAATGTTTTTATTATGTTAGATAGGCATTATATAACAGCTTCAGGTTGTGTGTTAGTGTTGGTAACATGTCCCACATTGTCCCACACAAACTTAGCAATCGTCCCATATTTGGTTTGTTTGATGGTGGTCACCCTACCTACAGTATAAATTCTGGGTATCTCTTTCTGTGAAACCACACTAATGGGGAAGACTGCTGACATGGCAATGGTTCAGGAGACAATCATTGACATCCTCCACAAAGAGAGAAAGTCACAGAAGGTTATTACTGAATGTGGTGGCTGTTTACAGAGTGAAATATCAAAGCATATTAAATGCAAAGTTGACTAGAAGGAAGAAATTGGGTAGGCAAAGGTGCACAAGCAACAGGGATGACCACGAGCTTGAGAATACTGTCAAGTAAAGCCGATTCAGACACTTGGGAGAGCTTCACAATGAGTCACATGAAGCCGGAGTCAGCGCATCAAGAGTCACCACACTCAGACATCTTCAGGAAAAAGACTACCAAGCCACTTCTGAAACAGAAACAACGTCAGAAGCATTTTACCTGGGCTAAGGAGAAAAAGAACTGGACAGTGAACAGTGGCCGAAAGTCCTCTTTTCAGATAAAAGTAAATTTTGCATTTCATGTTGAAATCATGGTCCCAGAGTCTGAAGGAAGACTGGAGAGGCACACAATCCAAGCTGCTTGAAGTCTAGTGGGAATTTTCTGAAGTTAGTAATGATTTGGGGGGCCGTGACGTCTGCTGGTGTTGGTCCATTGTGTTTTATCAAGTGCAACGTCAATGCAGCCATCTTCCAGGAGATGTTGGAGCACTTTATGCTTCCATCTGCTGACAAGCTTTATGGAGATGCTGATTTCCTTTTCCAGCAGGACTTTAGCACCTGCCCACAGTGCAAAAAACACTTCCAAGTGGTTTGCTGACCATGATATTACTGTGGTTAATTGGCCAGCCAACATGCCTGACCCCTGAATCTATGGGATATTTTCAAGAGAAAGATGAGAAACAGTTGATCTAACAATATACAGATGATCTGAAGGCTCAATAGTGCCTCAGCAGTGCCACAGGCTGATCACTTCCATGCCACACTTCACTGATGCTGTAATTTGTGCTAGGAGCAAGTCATTTGCTGTAATATGTGCTGCCGACCAAGTATTGAGTGCACAAATGAACATACTTTAAAGAACTTGAACTTTTCTGTTTTGAAAATCCATTTTTTGAGTGATCTTAGGAAATATTCTAATATTTTGAGAGACTGGATTTTGGACTTTCATGAGCTGTACACCCTAGTCGTCAAAATTAAAAAAAAAAAAAAAAAAACCTTTTGAAATTTTTTACTTTACATGTAGGGAATCTAGAATATATGAAAGTTTCATTTTTAAAAATAATTTACAATAAAAAAATGAACTTTTTGATGATATTCTAATTATATGACCAGCACCTGTATATATAATAACATAGTCCCCTCTTGTGGCCATTATGTGAATTGCACTCTATTGTTAACTATTACAGCATGGATACCACAGTTTTGCTATATGGTTTAACACTCAAAGAAAACACACCAAACTCTTTTACAAAGGTTACGTTTATTTCCCCATGTAACTAAGATATTGAAGGATATAATGGTTTTCAGTAACAACCTGTTTACTTTAAAAAGCAACCATACATTGGTGTTTTACTTTCTTTATTACGTTAAAGATTATTTGGTCCCACTTTATATTAAGTGGCCTTAACTACTATGTACTTACATCAAAAAATAAGTACAATGTACTTATTGGGTTCATATTGAATGGCAACACTTTTTCTGCTATTGAATTGGGATACAGGTAAGGTTAGGGAAAGCTTTGGTGGTACGGGTAGGTTTAAGGGTAGGGGTTAGGTGTAAGGGATGGGTCAACAGTGTAATTATAAATGTAATTACAGAAATTAATTACAGATGTAATTACATGCAGGTGTTTTTCAAATATAAGTACAATGTAAAAACATATGTACACAATAAGTGCATTGTATCAAATCATTAATTTAAATGTAAGTACATAGTAGTTAAGGCCACTTAATATAAAGTGGGACCGATTATTTTTTCTTTATTTTTAAATTTCATTTCATAATCATTTATAATCATTATTATTATTTGATTTACACAATATATTTGATCATTTTATTATTACTATTCATTTATGTCATTTTATATTACTTATTATTTCCTATTGTTGTTTAATCTTATGATTGTGTGGTCTAAAGGGATGTTTGTCATCATGAGTAGAAGATCAGAGAATGTCTCCATTTCAAGGTTTTTATCGTCACAGGACGATGTTGTAAAGTAGTAATTTTCCATTGTTTTTCGCTTTTATTATAATAACACTTGTTGTTTGAATTGTACTAGTCAGACGAAGTCAGAGCATTGAACGCAACTAAGACTATTCAATAAACCCTTTTCTTTTATTATCATCACTTTATCTCCTGCTTCTGCTCTTCTCTAGCTTTACAGTCAACTCTCAGGCTGATAGAAGGCTGTTCATAGATTTCTTGACATACCAGACAAGACTTTCTGTTGGCAGGTTTTGCTGGGTTGCACACACCAGACAAACAGATATCTTTTGACAAGATCTGGCCTCCGGGGCTGGATTTGATATTTCTGATGTGGAGATTTCATCCGATCTAACAGTATACAAATGAAACACTGCTGTACTTACATTGTGTGTCACTTGTTAATGGCCAAACCCATGTGCCGCGAAAGCTTCCATTTGCCCGGTAGGAATGGCACTTCCATCCCTTGTGAAAAAGAAGTACATTTAATTGTATTGAAAGTGTACTTTGTGTGTACTTAAAATCTTAAAGTATACTTATTAAAAAGTGCATTTGCAGATAATATCATTAAAATTAAAGGCCACTTCAGTGTACTTAAATAGAATATACTTTAAGGACAATATTAACACGCTTAAGTGCACATTTTAAAAATGCACTTTGTAATAATGTCTAATTAAGTTCTACTTAAAGAAAAAAGTACACTTTAATGACAATATTTATTAATATTTACAACTTACAACTTCATCAATAAATCATATACTGATCATTTACTAATGATAATTTACTAATAATCATTAACTAATCACTGATCATTAACTAATAAATTATAAATGACTTATAGACAAATTAATAAAACATTCATAAAATGTTAGTATATCACTTATTAATCATATATGAATGTATATTCATGTTTTGTAAATTGTCTATTGAACATTATCTAATAATTTATAAATGACCTATAACTGAATTAATAAAACATTCATAAAATATTAACATATCACTTATCAATCATTTATGAACATATAATCATGTTTCGTAAATGATTAGTTCATCATTAACTAATAATTTACAACACACTGGGAGATCAGGTAGCACAGGAGACAGGTAAGTAGCGATCGAGGGAGTATAGTTATAACTAATACTTATAAGAGTATAGTTATAAGTATAGCTCAACGAGACCTGACAGTGAGTGCAGGGTGTGAGTGCTCTATATACTGGTGGATGATGAACGGGATAATGACGTGCAGGTGACGGTGATCAGTATTCCGGTGATTGAGAGCATTGTGATTAGTGCATGGTGGAGCCTGACGTGTCTGTGACACCTCCTGGCTTAATGGTTTGTCTATTGTTTATTTCTTCCAATTCCTTCTCCTCCATTAGTTTCTGCCAAATTTCTGTTACTCTGACACCACACATTCGACCAGATATGAACTGATGCATGGTTTGGATGAAATCTCCAGGCCTTCTGTGGAGTTTGTTTTTGAGGACAATGTTTTTGGTGGTGCGGAACCAATTTTCTGCTTGACTGTTTGTGTCTCTGGTTTGCCCTAAATGTTTCAACATTATTCCAGTCCAAAGTGGCAGTGTTGCAATGTAGGTGCGGACTATATCAATCAAAGCTGGGCAGAAGTATGGATTTGAGGGAGTGCTCAACCCCTTCTTTTTCACATTCTTTCTCTTGGTATCTGTGAATATACCCTCAAAGACTTTAACAAATGGGGAGTCATGTCTGACTGTCTTTGGTGTTGCTTCTGAGACTACTTCTGCTTCTTTTGTTCTTGCAGTTTCCACATCTGCAATAACTGCCTGATTTTGAATAGCAGTCTGCAGGTTTTTCAAACTCTCCTGGCAGTGTGCAGCTGCTTCCTCTGTAAAAACTGTACACATGTCAGTTAACAAAGCTTGAATCTCATCTAGTGATGTGGCATTCTGCAGCAGTGATACAGAAAGAGGTCTTTCGTTGGCTTCACACACTTCACTTTTGCTACCTTGCAGCACAGTATTTTAATCATGTGTGCAGCACAAATGTGCACAACAGTGAAAGAGCATTGTTGTTTGCCTTCATTGACCTGAAGATATCGCTGCAGGTACGTGTGTATGTGTACATGCTTTCTGGCAGAAAGCATGTACACATGCATGAATCATTGCCCAGCTGAAATCTGTCTCAACCTTTTGGGGCTGGAGATGAAACATTTTAAAGAAATCACGGTTAACCAGTGCTGAATAGATGGTGTGCTTTGATCTGATGAGAGCATCTCTGACACTGCGACAACTGTTGATCCTGTGGTTGATGTAACAGGACAGCAAAGTGCATAGTAGAGAACACTTTTGCAGTCTTTAGGTTTGGCCACAACAGTACCTGTTGCATCAAGGTACAGACGAAGACTATTTTTCTTCTGCAAGTCTCTTAGAAGTTGAAGTTGATTGGTCAAGTACATGTGTGTTATAAAAGGGGAAATTGCCACAAACTGTAAATAATGATGTTGTAGAGGACTGAAATTTTGGTTCAAGTCTTGCTGAATTTGAATTTTGATACAATCCAGAAATGGATTTGTGTCCATTCTAGTCTCGAGATTGCAATCACTTGATATTTTCTGAAGTACTGTGAGCGGAGGCACCTCATTTGTGTTTCCCTCAATTAACTTCTGCTCATCTGCAGCAGCACGTTTTTTTGGTGTGAAGGTGCATAGGTGTACATTATTCTCTTAGATTCACCTTTAATGCTTCCTTTTCACTACTGGTAGTGCGTCTTCTAAATGTAAGACCTTTAGAATGGTCTATTTGGCCAGAAACTTCCACATTGATGAAAACGCATTCTGCATTTTTGGCAGGTTCTTCCAAAATGTGCAAGTCAAATTTGGTACACCCTGGAAATTTACAATGGGCCTTTCCATGCCAGAAGGGACTCATCCTCTTTCTTGACTTTATTGTATGAGAAAGCCAGAACACAGTTAATCATCTGACAAATTTGTTTTTCTGACAGCATATCTGTCCAGCCACGCTGCAGGATTCTGTAGCCTCGTCTTTGGGTGGGTTTTATTTTGCTCCACTCATCTTCTGATAGTTTTATTTTAAATTCAGTGGGGCACTGTTTAATTTGTACCTTTCCTTCACTCTCATGTTTTTCTTCCTCTTCCAATGCTTCAGTGTTGAAAGACTGATTGAAGTTGAGTCCTCTGTAACGGTCTACTTGTTTTCTTTATGGAACAGTCAGGACACAACCATGGTAAAATCAGTGCAACATCCTCAATACTCTGGTTCCACCCAAGGTGCGTTGGATTTAAATCTTTATATCTATCACACTGAGCATATGGCTCTAAGGTATTAGGACTCTTACAAACACAATATTGTTGTTCATCAGACTCAGATTTTGTGATTGAATGTTCAGCCTTATTAGGAAAAAAAAAACATTGATTACATTCAAACACATAATAGAATGAAATGGTAATTTTGTTTACATTTGCATATTTAAGCAATAAATTAAATGTTTAGTGTTTATTAAACAACAGAAACTGCAATAAAAACAAAAAAACAAAAACAAACAAAAGACTTAGCAGTTAAACTAAAAAAATTACAACATACAGTAAGACAGACAGAGAAATAGAGGTTTACTTACCTTAATATGCAGTGTGATCTTGTGAAGTCTCTTTCTGTTATTAAAATTGTTGGGTATATATAGAGAATGACATAGTTGTCCCCAGAAAGCATTATCTTGGTAAGGGGTTTCAGTGAAACACTGTTCATTAGACTGTAATTTTGATACTTCTGTTACAATTTCTTCCCCACTCATATATCAAGATCACATATCATTATGTTTATGATACATTACGGTTAAGATGACAGAATTACAAAATATTATTACCAAGACAAATAACTTTCAACATCTGTGATATAGTAACATCATAAGTGATGTTACTACATACCTTTCCAAACACTTTGAACCTGCTAGGACAACAGGTGCAGAAATATTTGAAATTATGAATAATATATGAGTAACAGAAAAAACGTATGAATAAATGAAATATGGTGTAATTCAACAGCAATCCTACAGGAGATGAAATTACAACTCATTTTAGATAGTTATCTATCCTCAGAGTTAACATTAAGTTATATCCTTTCTTTCTTTCTTATAGTTGTTGCTTAATTATTTATTTTGGGTGACTGAGTGATATTTGATATTTGGAATTAACGTCATGGGGAGAAAACTGTGGGCTACAAAATGTGAAAGTCATGTCTGTACATCAGAACTTATTTACAGTTTCCATAAAGAGACTTATTAAGGCTTCAATAAATGTTCTTTCTTACACATTATAGCCAATTAAAGTTTTTATCCCCCCAAATTTTAATAACACGACAGGCCTAAAAGTTGTTTAGAATGCAAGTAGGCCTACTACTACAGACCCTACAATAGCCGAAGCTATAACCAAGTTGTCTTATTTTTTATTTATTTTTTGTCGTCATAAACTATGTATAATTGATGTATAGTTATGTGTAGTTAAATAATGTGTAGCGGACGTTCGTGAAATTTGATGCATCAAGTAGTTCACTTACCTGTAGATTTGCTTAGACATCTTTCGAGTCATCCAGCATGGTTAATCACAGTGTAGCTACTTAGTAATTGGAGCATAGGTTTATTTTTTGATGTATTTTGCATAAACCCTTACTGCAAAAAGCTAAGTTTTATCATCAAAAAAGTTCCTTTATACAAGAAGAATCTCGGCGAAATCCTGATCCAATAGTGAAGGTATATATATAGCTATAGGAAATTGATAGCGCCTCCAAATGCCTGTCATATAAAGGATTATATAATATAACAACAGAAAATGTAGAAAATCATTGAGACAAATAAATTACTTTATTTAATTCTGGAATAATAAAATTTATTTTCAGTTCTTCAAAGCCAGTCGTTATTTCTTTGCACAATGGACAATGATATAAAAACCCTAAAAAAACCTACAAGTATATTTTAGTATGCTTAAAATAACTTCATAATGCTTCAATAATAATGTCTATATTTTGGCATGGTGACAGTCAAGTGCACTGGGAATAAGGCTCCAGTTAGAATTTGAACACACCCTCAAAGGCAGCTGAGATATAGCTCCTCAAATTGGGCCAAAAGTGCAATTTCTTGTGAAACTTTTGTCACATTTGTCAAATTCATGGGTCCATAACTTTAAAATGCTAAAGAAAAAATGTCTGAAAATGTGCATGGTGACAGTCAAGTACATTAGGCAAGGGTGTAACTTTGGTTTGAAAAGTGGGTGGGACACACACCCTCTAGGGGGGTCCGGGGGCATGCTTCCCCGTAAGAAAATTTTGTACATTTTAAAGATAAATTCATTAATCTGGTGAACTTTGAGAGTTCAAAATAAAGAGCTCCAAACCATGTTCAGTGTTCAAATTGAACAGAGAAAAAGTCTGTGCATTGAGTTGTACCTGGATCCACTGTTAAAAATAAATCAAATTCTGTGTTAAGCATGATAATATTGTAACATATCACACTGAAGTAGGTTGCTTATAAATGAACTTTTATTTAAAATGTTCCCTTCAACCTTAAATTGTAGGAAAACACTATTATCATAATGATGAAGGCGGCCGCCTTGCAACTCACTAAGTGAGTTGCAAGAGTTTTTTTTTTTTTTTTTTTTTAATTATTCATATTTGAGTGTACCTGATATAGTTAAGACGTTTAAAATTGTCCAAAACAATCCCGCATCATGTTGAGGCCCTGTTATAAAACACGTAACAGTATTACTTTAGTTAAGGAGCACAAAAAATGGGACTGTCCCCGGAAAACGGGGATGTCTGGGTCACCCTAAAAGTGGACTCGTTTTCATGCTACACACAATGGGTCTCATCCATGAAACACGAGCAGAACGAATTTTTGTGTAAATCGCGTGTAAAGTGGTTCTGGTGTAAATTTTCAGATTCATTAAAATGTTCGTATTTTCCAAATGTTAGTTGGTACGAAAGAAATCTACACCTGCTCCCAGCCACGCGTAAATAGTGCGTTTAACATCTGAATGTTTTGCTCATTAATAAGGCTGCATTTTAATTCACCTTAATAAGGTACATACGTACACAGCATTTTGAAAAAATATTATAAATAGTAATTACATACGTTTTTTCTTTTTACTTTGATTGTGAGAGCCAGTAATAGTATCTGCAAACGGAGCACTTTAATCAAATAATTAATTGATTTCAATAGGGCTGGGCAAACTAATGGCCCCGTAATTGTTATGGAAATTGTTTCCTATAAAATGGCCAAAATCCTTCGTTTGGTGTCATAATACGATGCCCATATATAGTTGTCAGTCGGATTTAATGGGCGGGATTTATGGTAATTGAGAATGAGCGTGCACGCGCGTCCCATTTACGACTGATTGGAATTCATTAACACACACACATTTCACTATCACTTCTGACGTTTACGAAGTATTTGTGAATCAGGAGAAGAGTTTTCGGGAAGGTCTCTTTACGCGCAAGTCACTCACATATTCACTCACATATTTACTCGTATATTTACGAATGTTTCATGAATGAGACCCAATGTTCTTAGGCTACATTAAATATTTAGCTAACAGTCTAAATAAGAAGTTACATAGCAACAGTGTATGTTAACGTTAGCTCAGTCAAGGCTAACATCAACAGGTGTAGAAAGAAAATTTGATTATCCTGACCTGAGCTAATTTACTGAATCAACCAACTTAAAGTCATCTGTTGCTGTTTCCGGCGTTTCATCGCTGACTGTGCCGCAACCGCGATACCTCCTCATATTTCAATGAGCTGCTTTTAGAGTGGGTACACGACGTTCCTGGACGCAGACGCGCGCATCTACCCAGGCAGGCTCTCTGTGTTCTGCTCCGTAGTTAAAAATCATAAACTAGTTTGAAAGTGGGGGGGACACAAACAGGATTTTGAAAAGTGGGGGGGACATGTCCTTCCTGTCCCCAGTGGAAATTACACCCTTGTTTCACAATCATTTTCGAACCGATCAGAGGATGAGTCGCCAACAAAACTGGCAAGGACAGGGATAGGATGCGTGGTCATCTGATGTTTGGTTGGTGTTGATGTTATATGCAAAGGACCACCCTGAAATCTACAAGAAACCAAGCCATAAATAATTTGTCAGGCCTGTTTTGAAATTATCTTAGTTGTGTAGTTCTTAAAAAATGAAACACATCAAGCAGGGATACTTACTTGTCAAGCAGAAATGTGTCTGACTCTGCATCGGTTTTTAATCCTTTCAGGACAAGTAGCTCCCTCCACCTTGGAAAAGCCGCTCCGATATTTGCCGTTTTATTTCGGGCTAATTCTAATTCTTTCTTTTTGGCTTTTTTATCATCGTCATCTATCTTTTTCCGTTTACCCATCTTTATTTTTATGAGCAGGTGCCACTCGAGGAATTGGCAGTTTGGATAGTTTTTCTGCCATAAGCAAAGCTGCGGCACACCGGTAATCTTGAATTTGAACGCCTGTACGCGCTGTGCATGAGAGGAGTGTGATCAGCATGCACGCGAGCTTGATTGACACTGCTAAGACACTCCTCCTGACTCTGATTGGTTGTTTCTTACCGGGAGCGGTGTATTTCTGCAAATGGCAATAGGGCTACTGGGAGGAGCCAGAGGAGACTTTTTGACAGATTATCTGTCTCATATTCTACTGTCAGGACATAATGACAGGTTTAACAAATATGTAAAAAATACATTTTTACAAAAGTTACCTACTGCAGCTTTAAGCGTCATTTAAGTTAATAATTAATGATTTTTACAACGAAAGTGATTTAATCAAAAACCTTAGCTCTTCATAATTGAAAATGTTGTTTTTCTGATAGTGTAAAAGCTACTTTATGTGATGTATTTAATGTAAAAACATTTAATTTACATGATTAAAAAATTATTATATGTTGTGTATGTATAATTTTTCATGTAAAATTATAAGTTGCATAAAAGAAATAAACAATGAATCAGTTTTATTTAAACGTGAACATATGTATAAAAAAATAAATAAATTGCATTGCAAATATATGTATGCAACTTATGCATTTTATTTTTAACTTACATAAAATAAGCTGTACAGAAATTACGCTGTTTCATTGACAAAGTGACATTTAAATAATATTTATATCGACACATTTTAATGCACTGTATTCTGTTCTTGAGAAAAGTGGGGGAAAAGCAGCCTTTGAAGTGCGATTCACCGCGGCACGAGGAGGACTGACGTAATTCAATAGCGACTTCAAGTGCACCCTCTCCGTTTCCCAGTGGAATGAAGTGCCCATAGACATATAGTATAATGTTTATTATATGTCTATGGAAGCGTCCATCTCAAGACACTTCGCGGTCTACACTATCCCACAGTACATTGTGCGCTGGTGACTACAGGAGTTCAGGTGTGAATTCACATAAATGTCAGATATGCCCTGTGTTCACCAATATCTAAATCAAACTGTAATATCCATGATGTCCAAAACGTCAGTTTTTCATAAATACAATATCTGTCTCTGAGATGGAGTGCAGTTGAATAAACCCTAAAGTACTGTACTTTAAATTTAGACTTAAATACAGAGTAAATTTATAAATATGAATGTATATATTTTCCAAGTTAACATTTCATTTAACATAAAAAACAAACAAGGTTAACTAGTTGCTAACGATATAAAACTAACATTACATAGTTTAACCATACATATTTTGGTCCAGTATCCTGTCGTGAAGCATGTCAAAACCCAATAGAAAGTCATAAAACTTTAAAATGCAACACAAACATCAACTGTCTCTGTCTGTCACACAGCCGCTACCCATGTTACAACGCTCGGCTCATTGTTGCCACGTCTGGGATTGGGATATTTTTACACTTGTGCTGTGATTACACTACTTTTGGGATGGTTTTGTTGCACAGACTGTAGTGAAAATGTATTGCTTGTACAAGCTTTTATTCACATTAATAAATACCAAATTTTGTATAAAAACAATTAAATGTTTAATACACTGGTACACATCATTCAGCAAGGAAAAAGAACAAAAAAACAAAACAAATTTATGACAAACCGCAGGGCTCCAGCAGGGCACAACCATACGTGTGTAGAAAAATATATAGCCACTACTTGCAATGCACACTCCAAATACAGCACAAAAGCCACGGCACTCAAAAGGATAAATAAATCACCAGGAACCACGGAAGAATGCCCACTGCCAGTCACACCCTTGAAGGAGACCCTGCAGCTGCCACGGAAATAAGATGAAAAACTAAAAGAAAAAGAAAACAGCATCAGTCAAAAATATACAATAATATAAATACACAACATCCAAAGGAAAATTGGGGTAATTCACCCAAAATAAAAGAAAACAAATAGTAACAATAGTCGTGCTAGTCCTGCAAAATAAAAACCTTTTATTAATTACTGAAATACACATTTGATGAGAACGAGATTAAATGTAGTTGCAGTAAACTCTGTAATAATCCGTACAAATGTATCGGATGTCTACTGGGGTGCGTTTCCCGAACAACGATGTAACTCGTTGCTGAACTATCATAGTACGATGCATCGTTGAACAAATCAACTAGCTAGTCATGACTGTTTCCCAAAACCGTATTGTAGCAAACCTGTCATTCAAACACGCTAGTCACACAGGTGGTGAGAAATAACTTCTTTAAATGAATCCGTTTGAGATCGAATTAATGCTAGAATTTCTGCTATAAATTACAGACATGGCATTAGAGGACTAATTTTCATTTTCCTCAGTTATTTTGCTTTATTTCCAGATTAAATCAAATGCTTGTTCTGGCGTACTAGAGCACGTACACACCTGCGCACTCTTCAGAAACGGTGCTTTAAATCTCTTGACCAACTAAAATATATAAATGACATTTGTATATATTCGAAATAAAAGATATACATTATACTTAATGTCAGCTTGCTTATTTTGCCCAAGATAATGATTTATTAAGTCCACATGTCATAAAAACAAGAAACTACACTTCTAACCACAGCGCGAGAGCTGTCGTTCAACCACACAAGTTTGCGAATGTTTGTTTGAACAATGGTTTCGGGAAACACCAAATTGTTGAACAATATAAGTGACGACGGAACTTGCAATGTTAGTTGGCTAACGATGCTTTTGGGAAACACACCCCTGTTTCGCGGAGCTGATTCTGGAGCCAAGAACTGATAGTGCGGCTTGATCTTTGGTTGACCAATCAGCGGAAAGGGGCGTTTTATCCCCGCCCATGTAGAGATCGAATATTGAAGCCGTTTATCCATTTTGGTTTTATTGTTTTTCCATTTGGCAGATCAGAACAAAGTGTGATTAAAACAAAAATAAAAATATGAAAAAATGACTCGAGATTTGTTTATTAATTCTCATGAGGAGGGTCGAATATGTGATGAATGTTTTCTTCGTTTTTCCGTTTGGAAGACAAAAACGAAAAAAATTATCCGAAGGTACACGGACCCCTCGATATCAGCCAATTCAGCACTGCCGCCATGGACAGCACCTGGTAACATCACTTAAAAAGATATACCTTAAGCATCCTCCTAAGGGATACTTTGGGGAATGCGCCTATATCTTCAGTTCGTAGCGCACCAAGAGACAACGTTATCGGGAAACCCAGCCCTGATTGTACACAGACTATTTAAAATGAGCAGTGGAACTTTTTCTGTATTTGGTTGACTGTGTTTTATTTTGACAATAAACAGGCTGCGATGTCAAGTTATAGTCGGCTAGCTACTAAAACTGATATGGCGCCGGCACGTTCACTTGCATTTTCTTATAAAAGCGTAAACAACTTAAAATACTCAGACATTTATGGTCATAAGAGTAACACCATTCGAATCTGTGTAGATATAACTATTACTGTAACTATTATTTGTACTCACACAATAAATCATAGCTTGAAAAATAAAGGCAAGCAATGCCTTATTTAACTAGGATGCCACCATTTAACATGCTAGATCAGCTTATTCAGCCCTTATATTTTGTCTTTTTTATATAACCTAAAGAAATAACATATTTAAATTGCCGTTTTATGAAAAATAAATAAATAAATAAATTTTTCCACTTATGCCATCTTTTTAACAACGCCCTTACCTTTACTGACAATAAAGTGCGGCATTATAAGCTCAGTGAATGTGAGTATGCTCTCTCTCATATGACCTGCACAGGGGTGATAGGCTAACTGAAGTGTGTGACTTGAGATGATAGACCTGCTGCAGAGTTCTGTTCTAAAGAAATAGGGCAGCTTAGTAATATAATTTTAAACTAATAATAATGTAGGATGCTCTCTCTGTGTTTGTGTCAGAACATGGGTGCTGTATACAAACTATAGTAAAGCTGTATTTTGACTCAGTAGCTTCTGCAGCACGAGCACAAGCATCTAGAGCCTGCTATTGCCGTTGTTGTTGGTGCTGTTTTGTGGTGTTAGCGTGTGGGTCGACACATGGGATGATGATCATCGTTTCAGAAAATATACGGATAGGCTGTCCACACGAAAAGGGATTTATCCACTCTGGGACCCGGATTAAAAAAATAGCAGTTTCACATTTTGAAAACACCGGATTCGTGTGGACGATAAATGCCTATCCGATACAAAATTTGTGCATTTTCACAAAAACGCATCTCCGTGTGGATGGGGCCTAAATGAACTTCATTAAAACCACACAATTACTGCACATTCTGTCCTAATTTAATTGTGTAAAATCCACTTATGTAAATATGTCAGTTTTTTTAAATGTTTCATTAATTTGAATGAATTATTTTTAAAAATCAGTTGATTCAATGACTCGCTCATAAAGACTTCACTTGTTTCGTTACTGGAGGAATCAGTGTTTTTGAATGAATCTCTTAAATGAACGATTCAATGACAAATACATTTTTCACGTGTCACCACCTGGTGGCGTAACGATGCGATAGATACAATCTTTTTTTTTTAAAGTGACAAGTAACTTTTAAAAGGTGATTTACTCTATTTTGATCAGTACCGTAGACATCAGTGTTTATATGTGAACTAAACTTTTATCTCATTGCTTCTGTCATAATTTGAACATTTGTAAGAGAGAAATAACGTTCTTATTGTTTTAAGAAAAGCAACTGTGTGTGTGTGTGTGTGTGTGTGTGTGTGTGTGTGTGTGGTTGAAAAGCTGTTTTAGATAACTGGCAAAGCCTATCATTGTATTTCATGGAGTCTGTCATTATTTATCAGTGTTTTGTGTCAAAGTTTCACCTTCTATAGGAAGAACATTGCTTTTTTGCACCGCTGCTTTTTCTCAGTGACTTACATTGTATGGAGTTCTTCCTGGTCCTGGGATCAGTTCCTGTGGAAATCAAGAGACACGAAGAGTGTGATTATAATCAAGAGAAAATCATCCCTGCATCCATTACAAACATATTTCTAATATGAGGATCTACATGAGATGATGGAGGATCATTTCTGAGAGCAGATGAATCTCTGAGATCTTTTTGAGCTTCTCTGCGCAGAAATCCTCCAACACAGAAGATATTTAGAGAAATGTCTCTGCTGTTTACAGAGCCCAAATCCTGACGCAACCACTACTGAGGGTTCGATATTATTACTGACACATCACCATATTGGATTTGGCTTCTGTAGACATGAACTGATCACAGATCTGATTAGAGAGGGAATGTAACCATCTGTGACACAACCCTTAAAATCTGTAAACTGTGAGAAATAACATGGAAATTAAAGGGAAGAATTGTGATTGAATAGATTTGAGTTTTAATCTCAGACATCCATCCATATTCTTTCTCAACGAGACACTGACTGATCAATAAACGTGTCATAATCATTTGATTAGCCTATATTATAATTCTACTGTTTATTATGAAAACTTTTATGTTTGGTTTTAAATACTGATATCACACTAAAAAACACTTAAATTCTTCAAAACACATTGTTATCAGGTATTCATTCAGCTCTTGGTATCAACAGAATCGACAGTATTTAAATTGGTGATTTCAGCAGTAAACATGGGCTGCAATAGACTCATGTTAGTGGTGTTAGAAGTGACCCAGTGTTGATGTCAATCTCTTCTCTCCTTCAGTTTTGCTCACATTTCCCCTCTTACAATTGCCATGTTATTTCTCACAATTTTGAGATTTAAAAGGTTGTCATGTTTTTAAAAACATTTCCAATTTTTCCAACAATCACTGAATTCCAGGCAACAATGGCTGGAAAGAAGCGAACCCCCCATTAACCTGTTACCTTGCTTGTGTTTCTTCTCCAACTGTTCAGCCAGATGGTTCTGGTTCATCTTCCTCAGGAGGACCACCGTGATCTTCACAGCTTCTTCTGGTCCAAAACGCCTCATCATCAGGTCCACTGTGTCAGGAGATCTGCCTTCTCCAGATCAGCCCTTTTAACACAGTAATGTTTCTATAAGTGCCATTTAAACCTCTTGTTTATCTGTCTCTAGATCATCCAGAAGCTGCTCTGAAACAGACGCCATCGTCCTACTGATTCACGTCTGTAGGACAAGAAGACACAGAAAGTCATCTGATTTGTGTTAAACAGCTATAATTACTTGTAAAGATTAAATGGCCTTTGAGTTTCATTAATGAGCACAAACTATTGTGATTCACAATGTTTCAGTGTCTGATGCTGAAGGTCTGGAATCAGTGAGAACTTTGAATCTCCATAGGACAGTATTTTATGAAGCAGTATTTACTTACCGTGAAAAACTAGCTTAATGTTCGGTCTTCAGTTATTCAAGAAGTCACGCATGAACATTTGTGCTGCTGGCTTCTGTGAGCTGCAAGCTATGTTTTTTATTTTATGCACATCCACAACATGGTGTGTCCAACAACAGTCTACTTGTTCGTCTCTCCACTACAACAGCATCACACACCAGGAAAGGTTATACTGCCACCTTGTGGTTACTCAATAGAATGCCCATCATTACATCCCCTTTCCAAAGTTATAAAACAAAGGTTAATGAAACAGCTCTTTTTTTTTTTTTTAACTTAACTTTGTTGCACAATACAAGTACCTCATAAAGAAATAACAATAACAATAACAAGGCACTTTACTCTAAGCAACAATGTAAAACATTATACTTTTTCAATAAGTCTCTCAGGTGGTTTTCTAGGTCTAGTAGACCTTCTGATTGGTTCAGTCATTTGAGAGGCTGTGGTATTAGGCTCAGCTTGGTGTGCATTTGGTGTATCATTTTGTTTTTCAGATTCAGTTTCACCGTGTTTGTCATTGTCCTCATGAGTCTTTAACAGACTCCTCCTGTTTCTCCTCACTTTATGTCCATCCTCTGTTTCCGCAACGTAAGATCTAGGTCCGACTTCACTGAGCACGGTCGCTTTTCTGTCCCAGCAATTAGGTCCCTCGATTCTCACAGTGTCCTTTTCACAAAGAGGTTCCAGACTTTTTTTTAGCTCTGTCATAGGCCATTTTTTGTCTGATTTTGAGTCTCTTTTTGTTGTTAATCCAGTTGTTATCGTCTCGTCCTGGTTGCAATTGCGGTAGTGTGGTGCGGAGCTTGCGACACATAAGCAGCTCAGCAGGGGACGCTCCACACTCCAGAGGTGCAGCTCTTTAGCTTAGTAAAGCAAGGTGAGGATCAGTCTTAACGTCCTTGGCTTTCTTCAGTAGTCTCTTAACAATTTGTACTCCCTTTTCAGCCTGACCATTGGCTTGTGGGTACAATGGGCTTGAGGTAACATGCTTGAATCTGTAGTGCTTTGCAAACTCTTTAAACTCTCCACAGTTATACTGCAGACCGTTGTCACTCACAACACATTGTGGGATTCTGTGTCTGGCAAAGAACCCCTTCATGTGCACTATAACAGACTGTGCGGTGGTGCTGGAGAGTTGTGCAATCTCAGGGTAGTTTGAGTAATAGTCTATAACAAGAAGATAGTCCTTGCCACACAGATGAAATAAATCTGTGCCCACCTATTGCCAAGGGGCAGTGGGAAGGTCGGCCACCAGCCAATGCTCCTTGACTTGTTTGTAGTGGTGTCTGAGGCAGATGTCACATTTCTCAATCATTTCCTCTATGTCCTTGTTGATACCTGGCCAGTAGATGGCTTCACGTGCTCTTCTCTTACATTTTTCCATTCCCAGGTGTCCTTCATGAAGACGGTGAAGCATGTCCTTGCGCATGGTCTGTGGGATAACAATCATGTTCTTTCTCAGCAGGAGTCCTTTTGACATACACAGCTCTGCTCGCACCGGGAAGAACTGTGGGCAAACTCCTTTCGACCAGCCGTTGTTTACACAGTGAGACACCTTGTGTAACATGGAGTCTTTTGCTGTCTCTTTAACAATCTGCTGCAGTATGGTGTCTGATGCAGGCAGTGAGGCAGTGACCATGTTGATGTGTGTTTCAATATCTTCTGCTGCGGTGTTCTCAGCTGTGCCACTGTTGAGTTCTGTTGCTCTAGAAAGTGTGTCAGCAAGCACCATGTATTTACCTGGCGTGTATATTAGGTCAAAGTCATAGCGCTGCAATGTCATCATCATGCGTTGGATTCTGGGCGACATGTCATTGAGATTCTTTTCTTTATGATCAGTTTCTGCTGTGAATGTGGGCAGTCCATAAACATAAGAGTGAAATTTCCCACACCCAAACACTAGGCCCAGCGTCTACTCAATCTGAGCATAGCGTTTCTCAGTCATTGATCTTGATGCATATGCTACAGGTTGCCATTTTTCTCCAGTCATTTGTAGCAATACGGCTCCTAGTCCGTCTTTGGATGCATCAGTGGAGACTTTGGTTGGATCAAAGTAGGTTAAAACTGGTTCAGCAGTCACAGTTCTCTTTAGTTCTTTCCATTCTTTTTCATGTTTTGAGGTCCACTCGAATGCACTGTTGTGATGCAGCAGTTCTCTGAGGCTTTTAGTTTTTGAGGAGAGATTGGGAATGAACTTACCCAGAAAGTTAACCATCCCCATTGCTCGCAAAACTCCTTTTTTATCAGTTGGAGCCGGCATATTCAGTATGGCTTGCACTTTTGTTTTGTCGGGAAGCACGCCTTTTGCTGTGAGCTTGTCTCCTAAGAAAGTCATTTCTGTCACTCCAACAAGACATTTCTCTCTTTTTAGTTTTAGTCCGTACTTTTTCACTCTCTGTAACAGCTTCTCAAGTCTCTCCTCATGTTGTTGTTTTGTGTTTCCCCAGACAACTATGTCATCAATGTACACACGTGTTCCTTCCAGACCCTCTATGATTGACTCCATAGCTCTGTGAAAGATCTCTGGCGCTGATTTTATGCCAAATGGAAGCCTCAGAAAACAGTAACGCCCAAATGGTGTGTTAAAGGTGGTGTACCTGCTGCTTTCTGGGTCCAGTTTCAGCTGCCAAAATCCATGCGAGGCGTCTAATTTGCTGAAGTACTTTGCACCGGCCATGTCACTCAGAATTTCTTCTCTCTTTGGGATTTGATAATGTTCTCTTTTAATATTTTCATTCAAATATTTAGGATCTAGGCAGACACGTAACTCAGGGGAGTTTCTTTTTTTAACACGTGATGGAATTTACCCAGTCTGTGGGCTCTTCCACTCGCTCGATGACTCCCATCTGTGTCATTCTGTTCAGTTTCTTTTTTATGTCCTGCTTTAAGAGGTGTTGGCACTCTCCTTGGGGCATGCACTACAGGTTTAGCGTCTTCCTTGAGCTGTATTTTGTAAGTGTAAGGTAGTGTACCATGCCCTTTAAAGACAGTCGCATATTTGTTCACAATACTTGTACTACCTTCGCTTTGTGACAGTCTTTTGTTTTGATTGTCTATTTTTATGCTGTCACTGTTGATCTGGTATATCCTCTTGACTAGTCCAAGATCTTCAGATGCTTTGTCTCCAAGGATCGACTCGTGTCCACTTGGCACTATTGTAAACATCAAGGGGTGTTGTCTGCCTTTTGCAGTCAATTTGAGCCTACAACTACCCATAGTTTTTATTGGCTGATTGTTGTATGCTTTTAATGACATTGCCTTGTCTGCAACTCATTTTGGTTTCTCTTCAAGAGCTTTCAGATCATTTTCATTGATCAAGTTAGCTTTGGCTCTGGTGTCAATTTTGAAGGTTACTAGTGTCCCATTGACTAACAGAGGTGCAGTCCACTTATCATCTTTTAATGCACGTACAGCATGCTCTGTGTCACTTGCATTTTGGGGCTGTACGTAGCTTTTCTCACACGACACCATTTTGATGAAAAATGTCTCGCTCAAATCATCAGTCATCTGGGTCATCCTGCACTATGTGTATCTTTTTTCTGGTATGACACATTTTCGCATAGTGATTTTGCTTTTTACACTTTGCACGTTTTTCCAAATGCAGTGCATTGTCTCGGTCTGTGCGTTTCACCACACTTCTTACAGTCAAACTGTTTTTGATCATCGTCTCTCTTTTTGTCTTTTTGATTGAACTTGAACTGTGATTTTCCTTTCATTTTCACTACATTCACGGACTCGCTTTCTTGGTCATATGGCGCCGCTTGAAAAGTAAGAGCATGTTGCTTTGCCAGCTCATTAGCTTGACATATTTTTATTGCACTTGCAAGTGTGAGATCCGCTTCCCTCAACAGCTTTTCTCTTAGCTTCTTTTCATTTGTCCCAAAAACAATCTGGTCCCTTATCATTGAGTTTTTTAGATCACCAAAGTTGCAAGACTGAGCTTTTATTTTGAGATCGGTGAGATAATTATCAAATGACTCACCAGGCTGTTGGAGACGAGAACGAAATACATATCTCTCGTAAGTTTCATTTTTCTTTGAAAGACAGTGTTCATCAAACTTCTTTAGGACCTCGTCAAACTTGTCTTTATCGTCGGGTTCATTATATACAGAGGTGTTGAATACTTCAATAGCCTCTGCTCCTGCAATGGTTAGCAAAAGGGCTATTTTTCTTTCTTCCGCCCGACGATCAACTCCAACCGCGGCAATGTAGAGCTGAAATTGTTGCTTGAAGGTTCGCCAGTTCGCGTCCACATTCCCCGTCATTTTCAGCGGAGTTGGTGGTTTTACTGCGTCCATCTTGCATCAGTTCTTTTCCTGACCCTGTTCCTGGTACCATGTAATGTTCGGCCTTCTGTTATTCAAGAAGTCACGCATGAACATTTGTGCTGCTGGCTTCTGTGAGCTGCAAGCTATGTTTTTTATTTTATGCACATCCACAACATGGTGTGTCCAACAACAGTCTACTTGTTCGTCTCTCCACTACAACAGCATCACACACCAGGAAAGGTTATACTGCCACCTTGTGGTTACTCAATAGAATGCCTATCATTACAACTAGGACATTTGTAGGCTTCTTGTTCCTCATCTGAACTGGCTTCTCAAGAAAAAGCTCTGAAACTCATCTCCGGGGAAACCAGATTTTCAAGACATACGAGAGAACGCCTTTGGGGAAAATCACAGCCTGCTATCAAAAAACACATACGTCTCATCTGATGCATGCAGTAGACTGAGCCAGACAATCAGCCATTGTTTGGAGTGTTTGAGCGAAGCTTTCACACCGAACTGGAAACGATTGATCACCTTTGATTCACGCCTGGATGTTAGGTTGTGCTGACCAAGAATGCATTTTTCCTTGTGTGTATCATTTAGGTTTTCCCATTTGGCTTTAATCTTCTCTGCTGTACAACAAACAACAGTAAATTAAGTTAAAGTTTGGTACTACGGCAGAAACACAAACCCTCTGTAATGCTTACAAGATATCAAGAGAATTACTTTGACCGAATACATCATAAAATATAATCACAACTGGGTAACAAGTGCATTAGAGCTACAATAAGCATCAAGCTCCTAGCTAACAAAAAAAGGTCCCCTCAATAGAGTTCTGCATTCCCGCGGCTCTCCTGCAGGACCTGATCAGATTTCTTGCGGTGAATGAAAGACGGTAGCGGCCGGTAACTCTGGTGTACTTTGAACAGGAGAGGGTGATGATAGCCCGGCCGCTCCAGACATCCTTTGACAACAGTGCTTCCGCGCTTGCACTTGAAGTGTACAGAACTTTCTGCAGTGGTGTGGCGTCCACAGTTCCCAGTTCCCTGCCCTCAACAACCTGGAAAGATATGTTCTGTGCATCCCGCCACGAGTGCACTTTCAGAGAACATTCAGCCTTTGTGATCGGATTTTGAAGGAGAGCCGTTCGGTACGGACACCGTCGTCAGTCAGCGACTGATGTTCTTGCGTGAATGTTAAAAAAGATTTCATTTTGCAGTATAGCTAGCAAGCCAACAGATTTAGTTTATCTGTACTTTGGACTTTGAGTGACAGAGAAAAATAGGCTAAATTAAACATGACATTCTGTGACATGTTTATGGTGTTGACAGTATCCTAAGACAAATAAACCAATACAATTATTGTATAGCCAACATTTTATATTTGTAATGCCCAGTCACTCTTTCTTTAGGGGAAGTTTAAATGTGATATTCTGGAAAGTGCCTCAAACAGTAATAGCACATACTGTCACACGTCAATGGCATGTTTTTATAGGCTATATTTTTCCCTTTATTGCATGGAGGGTCAAATCAGAGTTCATCATGGGCATCTCTGCCATAGATGAACCGTATGCATGTCTCAGATTTATACGTTACATGCTGTTATTGTTTACATGTTCTGTCATAGGACTCGAGAAGACTCAAATTATATAATTATGTCTTCTGAACTATTACACAGAAAAGCATGCTTTATTAGACACATTCAACATGAGACACAGACTTGACATGTATCATCATCATTATTTATTTGACAAAAGCTGAGAAACGACCATCTACCTTACCATCACAAACTGCTTAAAATCCATTTACAGAATAAATAGATTAAATACAACCATTATATGTCCCGTCCTCAATATGAAAACTCGGTCCGAACAGGAAGTCCATTGCTCCGTGATCTCGTGGTGACGCAGCAGAAGGGTTAGTTAGCTGGTTTAGGAGCTGAAGAGCCCAGAATTCCCCAATCCATGTTTATTCTGTAGATGCAACAGCATTTATACATCAGTTTGTGCCTTCAGGACTACAAAAACAATGAGCTAAATCTAACAGAGACAGGAACTGATGTATTTCACACTCCTCTCCTCAGTGTTCTCCTGTGCACTGTTTAATGGGAGTGTGTTTGTGGTTAACTGCTCTCCTGAGGGTCGGTTTGGGGCAGCGGCGGGACGGACGGGCCGCTGCACACCGCTGATGACATCACTACGGTCGCTGCGACTGCGGCTTTGCGCGAGCAGGCCGAGCAGATGTAGTCTTCGTTCTCGGCCATCTCACACGACACGCCCACACACACCTGATGAAACCACTCGTCACAGCCGCCGTCACACTGGACCCAATCCACCTGAACCAAGAGAAGAGAGTAAAATACACTGAAAAACCAGTGGAAATGTGACAGCAGCTGAAGCGAGTCCACTTCAGACATTCTACTAACTCTCACTGGAGTATTAGAAGACTATTAGTGTTAGTAGAATAAGTGGACATGTTCTTGGAAAGTTACTAGTCAGCAGAATGTCTGTTGGGGAGAATCACAATAAAGTGTCTTTTGACTGCATAAAGCAGACTTTTGACTGTCTAGTAATACTCTAATCACTGCTAGTTGACATGCAGCAGCAAAGTAACAGAGTAATGTCTAAAGTAGACTATGAAAATAAAGTTTTACACCTGAAGCTCATATGATGCTCTGTGTGAGAAACAGACAGAAATAAGTCATCATTCACTGAATCTTCTGATGCACCCTTTTAAAATCACATCCTTACCTGCGTTTAATGAAAGCCTTTAAATGCAGAATATCGTCTGAACCTGCTGTTGTGACCAGTGTGGTCAAGGGTGACGTTTCGCCCTGATTTGATTTCTAGTTTAGTTCTCTCGGCTGTGGCTGTTATTGCATTATTACCAAAGAAACATGGTGATTCCCCACTTCCTCACAATTATGGAAATGAGCCTTACAACTGAAAATCAGCTTGTGAGTGAGCGTGTGAATGGTGAAGAATGATCTCAATCAGGTTTGAAGCATCACTCACCTTGTCCTTGCAGGGTCGCTGGCAGTTCTTGGCCGCGCAGACGGCGTTCTCATCGTTGGAGTCCTCTGCTCCGGACCAGTCGTACTTGGAGGGAATGTCCAGAATCTTCCTGGTCTTCTTCTCCAGCCCCTCCTTGGTGAACTCGGCCTTGGCAGCCGCCTTCTCCTTCCTCTTGCGCTCCTTCTCCTCTTTGGCGAGCCGCTTGGCCAGCTGCTTCAGCTCGCGGGACTTGTCCGGGTTCAGTTTGAGCTTCTTCTTCTTGGGCTTGAGCTCCAGAACCCGTTTCATGTCTTTGGACTTGGGCCGGCCCTCTACGCCGCTGGCGGCCAGCATCAGCTGTTGCTCCGCTCGCTCCAGCTTCCTCTTCCTCTTCTTCTCCACGTCCTTCACCTTCAGCTTGACGGGTTTGTCCAAAAGCGAGTCCTCAGGCTGTGGGAGCACAATGGGTAAAAGAGGTCAATCTGAGACAAGTGAATGTTTGAGGAGTACACCGAGTTGTGTCTAAGGAAACACTGGGAAGAGGAGGACGAGGCTCTCACCTCCATGACCTGCAGGAACTTGTCCTCTGAGGGAGGGTGAGTGGCCTGCAGGATCCTCCAGATGTGCTGCGTCTCATCCAGGGACACCTCCAGCAGGTCGCCCTCCATCATCAGCTCCTCCAGCTGCACCTTGGCCGCCGGCGAGAGCTCCAGCACCGGAGGCTCCAGACTGCGCGGCACCAGCGGCGTCTTCCTGGGCTGCTTTCGTGGGGCGGCCGGATCTGAGAAGGGGAACAAGATCAGCCTATCAGGCACTGCTACATTACTGGACACCTTCTCCTGCGTCTCAAGACTAAACATGTGTCAGTCAATGTGCACTGGCGTCTTACTCTGAGGGACGGACTTCGAGGCGGAGGAGTACGCGTGCTCAGCACAGAAAGACGGTGTCGTCGGCCACATGTGACTGACCACCTCCTCCGACTTCACAGGAATCTCCTCATCACAGAACAAGTACGGCTTCACCTCTCCCGAATCCTGAGAAGAGAAACACAGAGATGAGCAGCAGAGAAACTGCACCACATCAAGAGGAGAAAGTTCCTGACAGCAACACTACAGGAAAACCCTCAGACTCTGGGAGGCACTGCTGAATAGCTGCTAGGGTATTCTGGGTAGTTGCTAGGTGTTTTACTTACTGGCTCAAGTCAAAAATAACTCTCTATGCTATTCTGGCTCAAGTGCATCCATCTCAGTAAGAGTCTGTTATATCATCCAGCAGGTGAAAGTCCTCAACAAGACACGCATTTATGGGAATCATTTATGTCTGGAGCACACACTGAACTAATACTGAGTGTAAGAGGTTTGACCTCATCACTAAAACTGAAGGATTCATCACATACCTTGACGTCATAGCCGTACGTCTCTCTGATGTCCTCGTCCGAGTCGGTCTCTTCATCATCATAGTCCATCGAGGGCCGTGGTGACGTAGCCCTGCTGAACCCGGCCTGCTGAAACGTCTGGATGTGGCCCTGTAAGTGAAACACGAGTTAGTCACGGCACACTCATAATCAGAAGTGATGATCTGAGGGCACGTGCCTGCAGGTCCGGGTTGGCGGCTGCCTTCTGCAGCTCTGCGTTGATGATCTTCTCGGTCTTCTCTCGGGCGGCGAGCTCTACCATGCGCTGGCTGAGCACCGACAGCTTGGCCAGGGCTGAGGAGAGCTCGTCGGTGGCCAGGGCTTGCCGAGCTCGGTCCTGCCAGCCCATGGCTCTCTCCGTCAGGCACTGCAGCGCCTCGCCCTCCGGCAGCCGCACCGGCAGCTTCTGCAGCGACACCAGCAGTGACAGGATGGTCTCCAGCCGGGGCCGTCTGGAGCGCTGGCACAGCGGGCAGAGGAACTTGGACTCCTTGCTCGCACCCTGCCAGCCGGCTACCAGCTTCTTCTGCGAGCCGGCTTTGGGCAAGGGAACGCAGGCGCCGTGGAACCAGTCCTTGCACAGCTCGCACTGTAGCATGAAGCCGCTGGCTGTCTTACGGCACAGGCAGAACTTCACCTCCTCTATGCGCTCCACCAGGGCCATCTTGGCCAGGTTGGCGGCGCGGAGCGAGTGGATGGCCTCCACCTCCTGCTGCTCTCTGGCTTTAAAGGCGGCCACAACGGTGGCAGGGTCACGCACTTCCTCCGCACTGTCCTCCAGGTCGCTCAGACTGTCCAAGTCCAGGCCGCGCTCCTTCTCCAGCAGCTCTTTGACACGCTTGCGTTTGCTCTTGCTGGTGCCGTACACACCGATGTCCACACGTGGACTGAGCACCTGAAAGAGTTCGACCACAGATGAGTAAAGATGAACGTCACAGGTTCACTCAGCTGCGCAGAGGTGACCACCTTTCTACACAGCTTAGATCAAGATACGCTCACTTGAGAAGCAAAATGACTTGAGTGTGAGTTTATGTGAAATCAAGAACAAATATCTGTCAGAGGGGTCAGAAAAAATAACTTCATTCAAAGGGAAAATTAGATTAATTTACTGACCTCTCTGACAGATGTTTGTTCTTATTTCATGCTTACACCATTTTGACTTTACACACTTTTTTCTTTCCATTCTTTTTTTTTTTTTTTTCTTCAAGTAATTTTGCTTAAGTAAATGCATCTTGATTTAAAATTGTAGAGATATTTGTACTGGATCCATGATCCATGTTGGTCTAAATGTTGGGCACCAAACCAAAGCATTAACACATGATTTTCTCTTAAACACCGCACTAGTGTGTGTGTTGTGTATGTACCACCTGCAGTAAGGTGTAGGTGGAGTTCTTCTTCAGGAAGGTGCGAGCGGTTCTCTCCCTCCAGGCTCTGGCAGACGCCACCTGTGACTCCACCTGCGGCAGGGCCTCCAGTCTCACCGGGACGGAGCGACCTCTCGCCAGCAGACCCTCCAACTGCTCCAGGTAGGCGTAGTTACTGCCGTTCTGTTCATGAAGATGGAGACACGGGTCGACTAAAGCTGAATCAATATTGACGTGACATTGACGATAGTACTCATTTAAACCAGCATGCACTGCTCAAACATCATTTCAAAGAGTCGTCTACATGTCCAGTTCACTGGGAAAGAGTCACCTGAATGGCCTCCACTTTGGCTGTCCACTCCTTGGCTTTGTGCAGGGCGTCTCTGAGGGCCAGAACATTGGGCAGGTATGCTGGGATATTCTTGGCCTCCATTACGATGCTTTCTAGCGTCAGCAGACTGTGGCGAGGCCTGCGGAGGAACAAAGAGACAACAGTCACGAACCACCAACTACAAGCGTCAATTGTCAATGAATGCGAAATCAAAAGAAAAGGCATCTGGTGTGACCAGCCCAAAGAGAGCAAACAATCCAAGTCTACTATACTGTCATTTATCAGGGTTTCTGCAGGCTTAATTTAAGACTCCAAGACCTTTTCAAGACCAAATAAAGAAAATTTGAAAAGTGAAAATGTCAAGGGAGAAACACAATGAGTCATATTAGCTAGCAACACTTCAGAGTTTGAAAACAACTTCCATCCAATATCCATTACTTTTTAATTCATTTTACAACAAGAGTCACTCTGATCCTAACTATTTACTGTCATGACTTTCTGCCCTGATTTAAGACCTTATAACAGCTTTTGACAACCCACAGAAACCCTGATGTACACATTTGTTTGATTATTAGAGCCATAACAACGGTAGGGCTGGGAGGTCACCTGGCCTGCAGGCACGCGCGCGCCCGCTCCTCCCAGTGCTCGGACACCGTCAGCAGCTCCTGCAGTTCAGCCATGGCCTTCTCCACCGCGTGATGGGGCGCCAGACCCACGCCCGAGTCGATCAGCCGCTTCATCAGCTCCAGCGTGACGCGCTGCGGCTCCGTGAGTGTCAGACGCACCTCGTCCAGCCAGCGCGCCTGCTGCAGCTCCTGCTTGAGCCGCGGCAGCTCCGGCAGCTCCACGTCCAGCCCCGACCCCAGGTCCAGCAGCGCCTGCAGCTTGCCGGAGTCCGGAGTCTCGTCAGCCAGCGCCGCCTGCGCCCGCTCGTGGAAATCCTCCACGCTCTCCAGCAGCTCCTGCGGCCCAGACAGAAAACAGATGAGGACACTGAAGATCAATGGTTCGGTGAGCAACTCCTCTGTGGACTCACTTTGACGTGTCGGGCCTGGCTGATGACGCAGGGCAGGCGGTAGAGCTGCTCCACGAACACCTTCAGCTCCTCCACTGTCAGTTTGTTGCGTGCTTTCTGAGCGCTACTCTCGGGACGTTCCCTTCTTAACAGACCAAACACACACAAACATCAGGGCTGTGACCGGTGTGTCTCAGTGAAATATCATGCATTATGTCGCTGGAGACTGACTTGTGCCTCTGCTTGTGGCTGAGCAGCAGTTGAGCCACAGACGAGCAGGTCTCGGCCTCCTTCACCGTGTCTCTGAGGCTGCGGAAGAGGTTGTTCTCTGGGTACTTCCTGTCCTCTGCATCCTCCATCAGCACCTTCAGCTCGATCAGATCTGTTGAAGCACCAGTGACCCGTTTATAACCTGAACAGGTAGACTAAAGCAGCGAATAAAGCAGTGTTGTGTCTGACCTTTCTTGCTCTTGTTATCGGCTGCCAGTGCCTCCGTGACCCTTTTTGCCCAGGTGTCATAAGACTGTGCACGTGACTTCACCCCGTACAGCATCACAGGAAACTCGTCCTGATCATACCTGAACCTGCAACACAAAACCAGGCCTGTCAGTGTCTTACTGTATGGAGCTTCAGATGAAACGGTTTGATCGGCATCACACCCCTCTCATTTGACTGACGGGTCTAATGAAAGCGATGAGTGCATCAGACTCTGTGACTGAGGTGTTTGCTCGACTGATGAAGGTGACGTGTGCGTCGGACACTTACCGCAGGCACTTGTTGCTGGCGGGGCAGCTGCAGAGCTTGGCGGCGTGATGCAGACACACCAGACGCTGCGGGCTGCAGATGCAGGTGAGTGCAGACAGGAAGCAGGTGGTCTTACACTTCCAGCACTGCCGCTCATCATCAGGCACCAGCTCGAACACCTCCTGCTCCGAGGACAGCACCCCCTGCAGGACGGGATGAGCTCAATGTCAAATGTTATCAAACCTCACCTGTCTGTCTACAGTACTGGAAGTGCCAACTCAATACAGTACTCGAGTGCCATCACCACAGTTCACTCAGCTGACTGACTTTATATTACATTTGAGTTACTGAGTTTTTAAACATTTCATTTTCTGCTTCTACCACACATATCGATCATTAGCAGCAATTACCCAAATGAGTTTAACAGATTGACGTCATTCAGCTCATCTCTGACAATAACCGTGTCATTGTTTTAATAAAGGAGTCACTGAATCGCTCACTCAACCGATTAGTTTAAAACGGCTGCTTCATTCAATAACAAAACACCACTATGTGCTGCTTAGAGATTTTCTGCAGTTGCTCTGTGTAAAACTATTTTAGGTGGCAAAAGTGAGCAAAAACAGACAACATTGTGTCTTAAATGTAAGTCATTACATTTGACTTCTTGTCAAATTGATTTTATGCAACAATTCAATGCACATTTTCCATCATCCTGATATTTTTCCCCCCATATCTATAACTTTGGTGGCATTTTTTCCTAAGTCAAGTCTCTATAAATGAAGGAGTTCAGCAGCATAATAGAGCTGAAACAAACCCTGGTTTCTCTCACCATCTCCTGCACGGCTGCTCTCAGTCGGCTCTCCTCCTCGATCATGTCGCTGAGCTCTCGAACCACGGCCGCCGCCAGCTCCACGTCCAGACTCTCTGGATCTGCAGCCATCTTACACACCAGCTCCTCGTGGGAGAACACGCAGTAGCGCTGCAGACGCCGGTAATGAGCCACACACTGCCTCCCGACGGGCAGCTGCACAACAAAACACACACACACACACGTCATCATCACATACATGTACGGCCAGCGACTGCCACGCTGCCTGTTCATGCAAGGCTTTATGATGTGCTTATTGACAGTATTTAGGGCTCTAGAGGACGCAGATGTACCCAGTCTGCAGTGCAGAAGTTGACCGCTTCAGCAAAGTTGTAGCCTTGGTTGAAGCCACTGTGATAGGCTCTCGGGAAGGTGACGACAAACTCTCCCGCGCACTGATTGGTCCGGTACACCTGTGTGATAATGAGAGCTGTCAGTGAAATAATGATCACATTAAACTCCTACTTCAAAGCGTCTGGTTTTGACAGATATTGTCAGAATCAGTACCGGGACGCCGTGCTCCATGAGGAGGTTGGGATTCATCAGGGTGACGAGCTGATGCAGGAGGTCCGGCTGAGAGTCGAAGAGCTCCGGAGCCACTTTCTTCATGACCGTCTCCAGCTGCTCTGCGGCGTGAGCTGGAACACCGTACCAGGTCTTGGGTTCGCCCCTGAGCACAGACACAGACACACACACACACACGGGCGTCACTCACACACCTCTGTTTCGCACGCTCACGCGCTGCTGCGCTCAGGACTCACCAGTGCAGGAAGTTGATGGAGTAGCTCCAGTGGTCCTCAATGTGCCAGCAGAAGGACGAGAAGCACATGCCCACGTACAGCCAGGGCACTTTCATGCCGCTGATGTCTCCGCTGATGTGCGTCAGCACCGACTGCTCCAGCACCGGCATGTTGTTCAGGTTCCAGCCCGAGTTGGCATATTCCTGCGCATATGACACATGTGATGTTCATCCGCATGAGATGAAGAAAGAGAGATTTCACTCCAGAAACCAGAATCAAAGGACATTATATTGAGCATGAACAACTATCAAATTATTATTGTATTGTGCATAAACACAATTTCAAATAAATTACTTTTTCTTGAGATAAAGTTAAAGAATTATGAGAATCACACATTAAAATGGCACAAAGATGAACGTGTGTCTTACATCCTCGTCACCAATGAGTTTTCTCTTGCCGTCCCGCACTGGGAATCCGCTGCCCACGTCCTTGGAGCTGATGTCAGCGCCGTACTCCACGATCACGTCCTCCTCGATGCTGCTGACCAGACGCCAGAACTCCTTCTCCACCAGCTCCGTCGGCACCATCTGACACACACACACACGCTCAGTGAGGTCACACGAGTCAGAGAACCCTGAACCCTGAAGACCGGTTTTCAATTCTGAGAAGAACTGAGATTTGACTCTTACGTGAACGGGCATGTTGAAGTAGTCAGACTTGAAGTGGTCGGCCATCTCGCCGAAGCTCTGGAGCGTGTACTCGCGCACGGCCTGCTCGAAGCCGAACGCCTCCCGAGGCTTGCTGCACTCCTGCGTGTGAGGTCAGCGTATGATCATCATATCATCCTCAGTATCATACTGTACTTGATATTACAGGACGTGTGTGTGTCGGCTGCCGTACCTCTGCCAAACACTTGGGGCAGCGCCAGTCTCCTTTGGGCACGTCCTGCAGGGGCGGGATCAGGCAGAAGGTGTGGTAGCTGTCGTCACAGCCATCACACAGCAGGAGGCGGTCCTCCTCATCGCCCCGGCCACACGCCATGCACATGTACAGGTCGATCTGAGGAACACACACACGCTCCGAGTCAACAAGCCCATCGGCATCATCAGAGAGAGTTCAGACAACCACAACAGGACGGGGAGCACTGCGGTCTGAAGATGCCTTTTAAGAGCTGAGCTGGTGAGCTGTGGATGAACTTCATTGCATTCACATTCATGCATTTCATACAGTGCAATCAAGGTAAAAAAAAATATGTTGATGCATTCCCTGGAAACTGAACCCATGGTGTTGTAAATGCAGTCGCTGTGTAATGACTGAGTTCCAGTATAATAAGGCGGACGCCAGCGCAGGACTATAAGCACAGCAGGGATCAGGTCAGACGCAGTTTGTGCTGAATGATTCAATGCATCATAACTCATACTCACATAATTGACCTCCAGCACCTCCTTGCGTGGACGCATTTTAATGGCGAACGCCTGAGCCTTCATGTGCTTCTGTTTCCTGAGGAAGCAGTCATCATCTGGACACACACACACACACACACACACACAGTCTTAACGAGCTTGATGAGCAGCACTGATGTCTCTGTGTGTTAATGAGCCGATGAAAGTCTCACCCGCTGCCATGATGTCCAGGCTGCTGCTGAACACCTGCACGGCTTTGGGCTCGGTGTTTTCCCTCTGAAACACAACACAAGGGTCAGAGGTCACACAAGCACAGTATGACACATGATTTAACCCTCCACTCCTTTTCCTGGTTTGCGTTTGCGATGTGGATGGTGGTGACGAACACGGTCATCCTCACACAGAGAACAGAGTACCCTAAACATGTGAACTGTGAGCCCAGTACTGACCATACCTCCACAAATGCAAAGAAACAGTCTGTAATAAATAAAACTAACGTGTATTTAAAAATCTAAAATTTAATTGTAAAGAGCCAGAGTGACTGATTTGAAAAGTGAACACTTCACATCACATTTATGCTCCACGACTGAAAGCACAGATCATCTGACATACAGTATCAGATTGTTTTCCATCCCTTGTTATGGTTATCATTTAAATGTTTGTCAATCTAGAAACGTTTCAATGTGTATTTAGCAGCAGGAAAAATACATGTTATATAGAGACAGTGAGAAAAGATCACTGCCATTATAATCAGTGAAGCTGTCAATCATACAGCTGTACTCTAGTGAAACTCATCATCATCATCATCAATGAGCCTGTGCAACAAATCTCTTATTGACGACATCTTTATACTGAAAGGATTCACAAGTGTGCAAAACTCAGACACGTTTTGAGTGGATTCTGCCAAACTTAAACACCTCTCATTGGACAGTGAGTTCACGTGCTCAACAGATGTGTCTGTGATTGGCTATCAACACAGCAAAAAACACTGTATGTTTTCTATGACAGTCTATGACACTCTTCACTGAGATTAAAGGGTTAGTTCACCCAAAAATGAAAACTCTCATTAATTACTCTCCCTCATGTCGTTTCACACCCGTAAGACCTTCGTTCATCTTCAGAACACAAATTGAGATATTTTTGATGAAATCCGATGGCTCAGTGAGGCCTGAGCAATGACATTTCCTCTCTCAAGATCCATTAATGTACTAAAACATATTTAAATCAGTTCATGTGAGTACAGTGGTTCAATATTAATATTATAAAGCCACGAGAATATTTTTGGTGCGCCAAAAAAACAAAATAACGACTTATTTAGTGATGGCCGATTTCAAAACACTGCTTCAGGAAGCTTCGGAGCGTTATGAATCTTTTGTGTCGAATCATGATTCAGATCGCGTGTCAAACTGCTGAAATCACGTGACTCTGGCGCTCCGAACCGCTGATTTGACACAAAAGATTCATAACGCTCCAATGCTTCCTGAAGCAGTGTTTTGAAATCGGCCATCACTAAATAAGTCGTTATTTTGTTTTTTTGGCGCACCAAAAATATTCTCGTGGCTTTATAATATTAATATTGAACCACTGTACTCACATGAACTGATTTAAATATGTTTTTAGTACATTAATGGATCTTGAGAGAGGAAATGTCATTGCTTCCTATGGAGGCCTCACTGAGCCATCGGATTTCATCAAAAATATCTCAATTTGTGTTCTGAAGATGAACGAAGGTCTTACGGGTGTGGAACGACATGAGGGTGAGTAATTAATGACATTATTTACATTAACATTAAGTAATTAATGACATTGTTTTCATTTTTGGGTGAACTAACCCTTTAATAATGAAGGGGCAACAGTCAAACTACTAAAAGCTTTTTTCATAATTGTGGCCATTTACATTATTAAGGGGCGGGGCTGAAGCGCACTCAGTGATAGACATGGTGAATTTCATGTCATGTGACTTTAAAATAATCTGCTGTAAGAAGACAGTATTGACAGGAAGTCCGGTGTTTATCTATTGATCAGTGGATCATCACACCCACCTCGTCCTTCAGCCGTCGAGGGGAACGTCGCTCCGGCCGTCGCTCCTTCTCTTCATCCTCCTCTGCGGCCTCTTCCTCTGCACCTCCAATCCCTTCATCCACGTCCTCAGCGTCAGGGGCTTCTGGGTAAAGCCTGTGAACGACGCCCTACACACACACACAGAGTCAGGAGCGGCACGAAGCACACCGTTGTCACATGATGCAGCAGCCGAAGGGGGTCGCACTCACCGTTAGAGACGCTCCGGACTGGAAGAGCTCATACGGATACAGGATCCGCTCGAAGTGAGAGCGCAGCAGAGATCCCACGCCTCTCCCGGCCGGAAAACCCATCCGGCTGCTGATCTTGGACCAGCGCTTCTCCTTACAGACCACCTCGAAACCTCCTTCTGCAGACACAAGCTAGAAACACACAGAGTCAGACGTCTGTTCCTCCTCTGTTCGTCCTTATGACAGCAGAACCACACCTACACTCACTGCATCAGCGTGACACACACACACACACACACACACACACACACTTAGTTTACCTTGCTGAGCAGGTACAGGTCCAGCAGTTTTCTCTCCACGTGAGGAAAGCGAAGTTTGCAGCCCTGAAGCTCCCAGAACTTGGAGATCTGGTCCAGGAAGTTGAGCTTGACTCTGGTCAGGGCCTGAAGGCAGGAGACACGGTGAGGAACACACACACACACACACACACACACACACACTCGATCATGTGATCAGACTGACCTCCAGCTCATTGAGCCGCTGGATTCGGGGAGTGAAGCGGAAGCTGCGCACATCACAGGCGAACGGAGGCTGCCAGCCCTGAAACACACGAACACACACACACTGTGTAGTTTCTCACAGACACATCATTTTACATGTGTCGTCTTCAGATACACACGTCTGAAGAGTGTTTACTGCTAGGAGTAGGATCAAGATCTTTCCTGAGGACACAGAAGAATGATCCGTGTGGTAAAACTGTGTGAACAAACGCTAATCAATCCGCCAAAACACACCAGAGTGAAACCACGCTTTTACTATAGTGAAATCAGGGTAAGTTGTGCTGTTCCGGCTCGTGTCACGTGTGTTTATTGTGTTTGTGTTCAGTGTTAGTATGGTGTACCAGAATGAAACCATGTGTTTATTGTGTTTGTGTGTTTACAGTGTGTGCGTTTACAGTGTGTGTGTTTATACAGTGTGTGTGTTTATTGTGTTTGTGTTCAGTGTTAGTATGGTGTACCAGAATGAAACCAAGTGTTTATTGTGTTTGTGTGTTTACAGTGTGTGTGTGTGTGCGTTTACAGTGTGTGTGTGTGTGTGTGTGTGTGCGTTTACAGTGTGTGTGTGTGTGTGTGTTTACAGTGTGTGTGTTTATACAGTGTGTGTGTGTGTGTGTTTACAGTGCGTGTTCAGTGTCGGTATGGTGTACTTGTGTTTGTAAACAGTATTATGGATAGTTTTGTTGTGTGTATGTGTTTACAGTGTGGTGTTTATACAGTGTGTGTGTGTGTGTGTGTGTGTTTACAGTGCGTGTGTGTGTTTACAGTGCGTGTGTGTGTTTACAGTGTGTGTGTGTGTTTACAGTGTGTGTGTGTGTGTGTGTTTACAGTGCGTGTTCAGTGTCGGTATGGTGTACTTGTGTTTGTAAACAGTATTATGGATAGTTTTGTTGTGTGTATGTGTTTACAGTGTGGTGTTTATACAGTGTGTGTGTGTTTACAGTGTGTGTGTTTACAGTGTGTGTGTGTGTTTACAGTGTGTGTGTTTATACAGTGTGTGTGTGTGTGTGTTTACAGTGCGTGTTCAGTGTCGGTATGGTGTACTTGTGTTTGTAAACAGTATAATGGATAGTTTTGTTGTGTGTATGTGTTTACAGTGTGGTGTTTATACAGTGTGTGTGTGTGTGTTTACAGTGCGTGTTCAGTGTCGGTATGGTGTACCGGCGGCGGGCGGATCTTGCAGATGCCCGTGTTCTCCGCGATGTCTCGGATCTTGTGGATGAAGCCGAACGGGTCGCTGAAGTCCTGCCAGCTGGGCTCGAACACCGGACACTCCGGCGGAGCCACGAACTCACTGAACTGCGACATCTGACCACCGCTACGCCACGACCATCACACCCGCGACGACTCGAGGAACTGCGGCTGGATCAGATCATGTTTACATCGGCGAGACGATCTTCAACCGCTCCGTCAGCTCGTCATTTCACGGGACTTTCCTCCAGGTTCTGCGGGACTCGGTGAACGGGTTCAGGCGGGTTCAGCGCGTCAGGAGCGTTAATGTTCCGAGTGTTTATTAGCTTACGATCGCCGAACAAAAGCCGCGCCGCTTCCGGGTCACTTCATCGCGTCTCCGCGCGCATCTCTGCCCGTCTCACACCGAACTCGCATTCAGAGATCATATCCGTCAGTCCTGAGGCGATCGATGCGGTTTATTCCTGCAATAATCGGAGTGATGGCCACACAAACACTGTTAGCATCTTCCGCTAGCTTCTGCTGGAGTGTTTCCGGAAGTGTTACCTTTCACCCCGCCACGGCCGTACTTCCGCTTCACGCATGAATCCGCTGTGAGGGTCAGTAGTGTTGATGTTTGGCACATTCTTTCCTATCAAAATCCGGATCAAACAACTGTTTGTAACTGTTTGTATGTGAGAAGAAGGAAATCATCCATCCATTCTTTATACCACTCTTATTATTTTGTCTACACTGTTAGGCGTTTGTTTTAACAGTACTTTCATAAAATCTAAAAAACAAAACAACATACTAATAATTGAGTGACAATGACGATTTACTGGAGTATCAATAATTCCGTACTTTAAAAAAGTAAACAAAACGATTTTAAGCCATTTATTTGAAAATAAAAATATGTAAAATGATGCGTCTGTGAGAAAGTAATTCATACACAATGTTTATGTTTTCTGATAGTTTATGAACTAGTTGTGTAGATAATGAACACAGTGGCCATACATTACAGTCATCAGTATTTCAAACTGGGTGGACATTTCTGATCTTCCATTTCATTTATTTTGTTTAATAAATAATTAATTCAATTTACAGCTGCATAACAAAGTGAATGTTAAACACAGACATTAGATAATGTGGTAGCACTTTATTTTACAGTACATGTACTTTCCTGGTACATACATAGTAAGTACTTTGTACCTATAGACATGTGTTGGTAATAACAGGCACTTACTTATAGTGTCCGTATATGGTAACTAACAGACACATTACTGTACTTACTAATGGTATGTATGTAACATCAAAAGAAAATAATATAATTGCGAAAAAACATTAACATGTTAAAAGGATGTAGCAGACCTTCAATGCAATTATACACAAAGAAAAAAAAAAGAGTAAATAAAAATAAAACAAATAAAAATAAACAAAACCCACAGATGGCCACAGGTTACCTAGGTTGTGAAGACAGGCATGGCATACAGACAAACGTGTTCCCACTGCAATCAAGCTCAAATCCCACTGCAGACCTAGAAGGAAAGAAAGATAAAGTGACCAGACCACTGCTATCCACCGGTGAAGGCAACCCTGCAGCCACCGTCAGGTCAGAAAGAAATCTACAACAAAACAATAATATTAACAGTGGGTAATGCAAAATAAAACACTGTAAAATGACTATGATCTACTTAGTCCCTTTTTCTGTCTTTGGTGTGACCTCAGTTCTCCCTTGGCCAACTCTGGTCCAACATCCAACCAAAAAACACACAATCTCAACAATAATTCAACCTAAAATAAACGGTAATCGTGCATCCCTGTAAGGGAAAACACAATCCATTACTGAAAAGAAATATTTACAATACAAAAATACAAAAGTCACATACCCAAAACATTTTAAAAGAAATAAAACATTAAAATGATTAAAAACATTTAAAACTGACACTGACGTATTTAGAGGACTAAAACGTAAAAATACTTACATATTAACAGCAATAAAAATGTAAACGTGTTATATATACGTAAACGTAAATAAAAATGTAACATAAGTGTGAATGTAAATTAATTCCCCTGTATTAATAATAAAATCGTGGGATTTGTCACGATCACCGTCAGTTCCTGGACTCCAATTCCCATAATCCTCCCTGCCAGTCACATGCACACACTCCACACCAATCACCCATTGCCACATACAGCTGAAGCTCATCACCTGGACTATAAAGGACTCTCTGCCTGCCCTGACCATTGCCTGTATCCTGACCACGACTCTGCCTGTCCCTTGCTCCGGAGCTCCTCCGTGAGAGACTCGAGGTGACGCTCATTATCACTCGCGTCACCGGCCTCGCGCCGTTCCCTCACGGCTCTCGCCCGCCCTGCTCGTCACAGCGTTTTAATCCTAAGATTAAAAGGAATAAAGTAAGCCCTTGAAACATCACCTCTTGGTTAAAGCACAGTGAGATGTGCGGCCCATGGAAAGGTATAAATACCAAGAAACCATGATTCCCATGTCTGACATCTGTAGATGGTCTAGTCACTGGAAGGGGCCGTGTGTTTCTAAGTCAAGATCCCAAGAAGAGATTTGATTTAATAAGGAAAAATAATAAAGTACAAAATAAGTACATTTGTGTGGCAATAAAGCAGAGTACAAACATTTGAGACTCTGGTCAAATTATGAATTAAAGAAGAATTAATTAATCAAACAAGTTAAAAAATCAAACACAGACGACCCTGGGTGGACTATATGAATGTATTTTAAATAAAGCTTGTAACAGAGACAAGACCGGTATTAAATTAAAATAGTATGATAAAAGAGGGAAGCAAATGTAGGACAAAGTTGCATGAAGGGGGGTGTTGATATGAGCCACACTCTGCTTCATTAGGAAATGCAACTTTTCTAGGCAACTTGAACCTCTTCTGCTTATAAAGAATAATAATGACAACACAACTGAGACTTAAGAAGAAGAAACATTCACTGAGATAAGTGATTTATAAGAGTAACAATAATGACAACACAACTAGATTTGAAGATAAAGAATAAACAGATTATAGTAAAAAAGATTTATGAGAGGTAACTATTTATTTAAAACAACTGTAAAAGAGACATCTTGGAGGAAAAGACATGTTTGATAATTTGTTTGTATGTAAACAGTGAAAAAATGTATGACAATTTGTATATGATAACTGTTTATTGAGGAAAGCGAAACAAATGGGTTTTTGTAAAAGTGTTTAATAAGATAATAGATCATTAAAAAAGACAAGACAACTGTTATCGTGAAAGTACTTTAATAAGAATGTAGTTTATAAAGAAAAGCAACAAAACACTTTATTGTTGTAAAGCTTTATTAAGAATATGTTTATAAAGGAAGACGCTACAACTGTTGTTTTATGATTTTAATAAAGCATGTTAGTAGGTTAGAAAGGAAATAACATATATTAGAAAGAATTGCAATCTTACCGCTGAAGGATGCCTTGATCAGATGCTCAGGACGCAGCAGAGGAATAGAGTCCAGAACAAAGAGATGAGCCTCTATATATAGACATATGAGGGGAATTCCCAAGAAGATGACATCAACTGGTCAGATAGTCTATAAAAGGCTGGAGCATGAAGAGAGCAGGAGGGGCTGCTTCACACCTGAGGCTGTACCTCCGACACCAGAACCAGCTGATGAAGCCTCCATCGCTGATATTGCCTTGACTGAAGAACTTTTCAATACTTATACTTTATTTAATTACTTGTATAGAATGTTAGTAGAATATATGTAATGCTAGTAGTATTAATGTAAGAAACAGAGTTGGGTATAACGTGTTAGGGGAGAGCAGGGACGAAAGTACAGAAACAATAATAGTAATATCATGTGCACAATTCTATTTTAGTTATTATTTAACTAGGGATAAACCAAGGTCTATTTTTTTTAATCTTACCTGAACAAACATCTGTGTGGTCAGGGATGGCAGACTCTAAACGGGCATCCCTGGCTGAACCACCACGATACTCTGGCAGCAGCGCTTCCTCAAACAGGCTCCGGCCTGGCACCAGTGAAGGAACAGGGCGGTCGGTGACATAAGAAGGAGAAAAGTCTTGCTCCTGAAAAATATCTGGCTTAAAGGGGCAGATGCCAGTGCACACAAAGCCAGATGATATGTTGCTGGGTGTCGCTGCTCGTGGCAGAGCTGTGGCCACTAGGCTTGGAACATCATCATAGATGGTCAAAGTTTTCCAGGGTGTGTTCTCATCCGGTGATCTGCTGCTGTATTCATGTATCACTTCAGTGGACTGAAGACACTGTAGTGGCTGGAGACGATGTGAGCAGTGGGGTGGGAAAAATAGAAGGACTATGCCGTTTGACCGACAAAAGTCAATTGCTGCCACGGAAAGATGTGACCAATGATTGTCCAGGAGGAGCAGCACCTTCGACTCCAGGGTCACACGGGTGTGTTTGGCAAAGTGCTGGAGAAAGGCCAGAAAGTCCGTATCCTGCATCCACCCTGAGATATTTGCAGAGCCAATGGGACCATTTCTCGTGAAGTGGTCGTGGAACTTCTTCCTGGGAAAGATGAAGTATGGGGGGATGCGATTACCTGGAGCATTTACAGCGAGGGCAATGGTGACCAATGTCCCCCTCTCCCCAGAGGTCACTGCACCGACCTGGCGCTTCCTCTTGGTGGCGATTATTTTATCTGGCACTTGGACCGTCGTGGTACCTGAAAATGAATTATAAACTTTGATGAGCTTTCATGAACATTTGTAGATATTTGTATACCTAGGTGTGTGTGTATTATTAGTGTTTGTATATAGTTACATATTTATCTTGTTTTATGTTCGCTATATCTGTTATTTATTTATTTGTATATTCATTTATTATAGCTAGGTGTGTGTGTGTCTGTGTAGTGTTTTTATATAATTACATATTTATTCTCCTCAGTTTTATAATCTGTATATATTTATCTGTAGGCTACAGTATGTATGTGTCATCACGGTCTATAGTTTATATCTGTTATTACATTTTATACAACAATGAATTTGTCTTGTGTATTTTAAACCACTGAATCACTCTAGATTTTTAAGTTTAATGAATTGTAAATTTTACCGGTCTCGTCCACATTCCAGATGTCCTCTGCTTCAAAAAGGTAGCGGGCCAGAACCGTCTGCAGGTTTTTAAAAAAAGCTGTCACGTTTGTTTTACTGAAACTGGTGGAACGGGACATGCTGGTGGCTTGAGGGCGGCGAATGGACAATGAATTGTTGCGTTCAAGGAAGGAGGTGAGCCAGTCCTTTCAAGAAACTCCTTTTTTCGTTTTTTTAGAAAAACGAAAAAATGAAATTATGACTTGATTTTTGGTTTTCCTGTTCTTGCACGGATATCAGAAAAACCACTTGATATTTCGATTGGGTCCTGTGGGTGGTGCTAAATCTGATTGGTCATTGTTTTTCAAAATAAGAGTTTTCCCAACACAATTTTTTTGGCCTGTAAAATTAATAGTCTATATATGCTATTTGTCACCCAAATATTTGGCTTCACTGACTGAAAAAAATCTATTGAAACAGCCTAAATGTAAACATGTTCATGCATTGACAGTTGTCATCGTATTTAAACAATACAAATTTAAATTCTTACGAATAATATATTTTTTATAAAGTTTCTCCCTCATTTCTGCTCAGAGATCTTGATTGTGGCATTTCTTTGAGGTTAGAATCCAGTATTCCTGTAATTACTGTTTCTTTTATGAATTGAAAAAAGAACTCTGTTTCGTATTCCGTCTAAACGGTCCGTGTACTTTTGTGCCCATTCGATTTTGTTTTTTTAACCCGTATTTGCAAAACGAAAAATGAACGGTTGTTGTAGACCTATTTTTAAAACGCAAAGTTGAACACCATTTTAATTTGAACTACACCAAATGCTGCGCAAAAAAAAATGAATAGGCCTATCGACGATTTTTTAGATTTTTGTTTGACTTTTTGCCCCTTTATCAAACATTTAAAATATTCACAAATTAATATGGAAAAAAAAATGTTAGATTTTACCGGTGTTCCAAGGCAAAATTATAACCTGGAAATGATATTTTTCCCGCAGTGCTGAATGAGAAGAGCCATAGGCTATATGTCTCTGGAACCACAGCCTACAGAAAGGGGATTTATAGTTATAGGCTAATGATAATAAATGTGTCTGAAAAAATGACAAGGCATTTTAATTTAATTGTTTATTGATAAACTATTGTTTTCTAAATCAGGGTCAGCTAAATACATATCTCCGCTGTTAAGCGGATGCGCCTTTAGAGAAAAATACGGATTACACAATCAGAAGGTATTAGATTTCGATTTGAATTTGTTCGTTTTAAAGTGGACATTTCAAGCTTTAGCCTACATAGGCTATTTTGTTTTGAGATCATGAAACCGCGCCTGATTGTCTTATTTTATTTTACAAAAGCACAATGTTTTCTTGTTGAGTTTACACAAATAAAGGTACTTGCAAATAATGTATTATTATTTTCTTTATGACCAGAAATGATAGAGTATTTAAAGTTTTTTCCACTGTTGATAGGAAAATGCAAGTATTCGCGCCTGCGCCTCCCTGCGATGCAGTGCACACTCCACACTCCCCACAAACCCTTGGAAATGCGTCAAAATCTTGTGTTTATTTGTGATAATCTTAGCCCTGTATTATTATTGTCTAACCTGTATTATTAATGACATTTGACGAATTGCTTTGTTCGTTTTTTGGATAAAATCGTCTTCTAAATATGTAGCGTAATAAATGTTATAATAATGATGATGTGATTATCAAACAGGTGTTACTTTATGTGAATGTATACATTTTTAAATGGTTTCTAAACAAATGTCCTTGGTAAATTTGGCCCAAAGTAATCTGTGATAAACGGTATAGGCCTACCATGTTTCATCTGCTTATTTATTATAGTCAAAATAATCCAGCAATTATGTTTTTTAGTACTCGATCGAATTCAAGATGTATAAGCTCAGATCAATAAGGCTAACTTGTATGCCAGATATCCAGGAATTATTAGGTGATTTACTTATCTCAAAGAATAACACGCGTGCTGATCCGCATCAACTCCATTGCGATCGGCTACTTTAAACCGCTTCAATTAGGCTTAGTCCAAAAGAGCGCACATTTAGAAAAATCTTGATAAATTCTCATATGTTCACGTCTCATTTCTTTACAGAGAATGATCTTTTCTATAAATTTGTTCACCGAATTATGTGCTCACGAGAGTTTTTAGCGCGCTCTCCACTGCCATCACAATAGGAATAAGCATAGCCTACATCAAAATGAAAAATAAAAAGAAGAAGAAAAAAAAACATTTAGGCCTAACGAGTTCTGTTTTATTTATTTAACTATAACACAAGCCTATGATATGCGAGTTATCACACCAGCAAGAGTGCCGTTTTTAGGAACATCTGCACAATCGCAAATGTGACATTTATACTACAGTTCAATAAAGTTACTCAGTAACTTTTATAGATAGGCTACATTGTTTTTGCTCCATTCAAGAAAACAGAACAAACAGCAGAACCGCTGCGTCTCCGAGCAACACGCGTTTTGATCCTCAAAATATCTGCATTTTTGACAGAATCAGACGAGTAAATGATTCAAGTACCCAGAGTCGTTTGCTAGGTTAAACAAATTAGGATTTTTGAACGACTTGTTTGAATAAAGGATTCAACTCTCTCATTAAGTTAGAGGCTTGCCTCCACCTACTGGTGGTGTTAGTTTCATAGTTAAAAAAGTAGACGCTTCATTTTTTCAATCATTTCATATTTCAACATTAAAAAACATTAATCTCTTAACATAATTTATGCAATTATAATTTGCTGTGTAAATCCACATGCCATGTCTAAACAGCCTGTGTCAATCCAAAAATTGATTTTATGGATACCGACTTCCTTTTATTCGGTCATAATAGCCAATTTGTAGACTAAATTTAAGAATCTGACATAAGAGGACAGATAGCTATAACAATGAATTTAAAAACACAGTTTTCTTTTTCTCTTGGTTTTGATCTTCTCTCAACCAAGTGAGCACATCCTGCATTATACTGTATTATAATGACGATGTAATATTAGCCTACCGCTATACTTTGACTAAAGGCATGTTGCATATTACTTGTTCTAGGAACCTCAAAGCATATTTAAATTTTTGTGTAAATTTGTGCTACTCCATACATCATACATCTATCTTTTTTAGCCCAAACATAAACTCAAGCCCCCAGCCCCCTAAATCCTGTATGTGGCCTTAAATAACAAATAGACATTATAAAAATATAGTATTCATAAGAATTTAAGTTAATAAAAGCATCTAAAACTTTAAAAATTAATCTAAAATTAATTTTACAGGCTAAAAAATACAGTGTTGGGAAAACTCTTATTTTGAAAAACAATGACCAATCAGATTTAGCACCACCCACAGGACCCAAACGGAATATCAAGTGTTTTTTTCTGATTTCTGTGCAAGAACGGGAAACCCAAAAATAAAGTCAAAATTTAGTTTTTTCATTTTTCTAAAAAAAACGAAAAAAGGAGTTGTTTTCTCGTTTATTCATTTTCCTATGTGAAAGCAAAAACAACTGAAGGAATGATACCTGGACAGGGAACAATTGAGAGGTATTAGATATAAGCACAAGTCTTTAAAGTGACAGAGCAGCCTAATATTAACCATGCAGTCGCTTGTTCTTAAAGGGATAGTTCACCCAAAAATTAAAATTCTGTCATTATTTATTTAATCACTGTAATGTTGTTTCAAAACTGTATTAATTTCTTTCTTGTGCAGAACACAAAATAAAATATTTTGGAGATTGTGGGTTAACCAAACAGTTGCTGGGAGCGTTTCAATAAGGAGGTTCAACCAACTCTGAGTTGACTTACTCTGAGATGATACACCTTTAAATGTACTCATCAGACATAGGAAATACACTTAAGAATTATTTAAAATATAAGAATAATAGATGATAAATATATATAAAATGTATTTGTAATGTTGTAGGCAATAAATTATAAATACATTTTGTATATATTCATTATATATTAATCTTATATTTGAAATACATCATAAGTCTATTTTAAAAGTGTTTGAAAGATGGGTTCAAGTGTGCTACAAGTGGTAACTAAATACATTTTTCTATACAGAGATAGTATGTTAAAAGCACATTTTAGTTCAAATTCAAGGTGTCTCAAAATAGCACAGTTGAGTACACTTAGATGTTCTTAAGATTATCTTAAGATGTACTAAAGTACAGATTTTAGTATATTAAGTAGAAAATAAGTGCATAGATCAGTTTAAGTACATTATGGAAGTGTACTAAAATAAAGTGTATCTTACTGCACTTTTTTCACCTGGGTAGACACTCCGACACTTTCCGTTTGCATTAAGATTATTTTTATTACCACACTGGCAGATATTGATAATTTTACTTAAGTAAAATGCATTTGATTTAGATCCCCCAGGAAACAAGACTAAATATCTTATATCATATTCTTATATAGAAAATCCATCTTGATTTAAAGGGTTACTTCAGTATTTAGCATTAAGCTTTGTATTAGTAGAATACCACTAGTATTTTCCAATTACCGTGCTTTCACCCTTGATATCAGCCCGAGATGAGAGATTTATGCATTTTTATTCTGTAAAAAAAGCCTCAGATGACGCAAAAATCGTCATTTTGCGTCATCGGAGGCTTTTTTGGCCAAAGGCTTAAAACTACAGCCAGTAATAGCAGGTAGTTAATAGCATTTTTTCAACATGCCCATACATATGCGCGTTTGAGGTTACTCACGGACATAGATCAAAGATTTTATCAAAAGTGGGTGTCAATTATATTTTTAAGCTTACAGTAATAATTAACATTATTTGTTATAGTCATAGTAGGTTCATCTCACAAATTTATCGGTCTCTGCAGTCATCTCAACCAATCCAGCAACAGGCTTTTGTGGTAACGTTAGCATAAATAGATAAATAAACTCAGTTTTACAGAACAGAGGCTTTACTTTGATAACAGTCAACTTATATGCAACTTATATGTAATTGTCTATCTAATGTTACTTTGCCCGCAGCCACTGTTTACATCGCTCCAAATCTTTAATCGGAAAATGATGGAAACTTACTTGTCCTTTCCTGGTTTTGGGTGTACATCCAGGTACAAAGCAATTTAGCACCTTTTCGCTGTAAATTTATGAACTAACTCACGATTTATAGAATTAATATGTAACAAAGCAAGCCTAGTTGTTTGCATTTTCCTGGTAATGCCGCCTGTAACCGATAGGCATGGTTTGGGCATGGCCTCGCAAGGGCAGCAAAACAAGTGAATTCTGGGAGTTGTTGTCTTTCATCCACATTAGTCAAAAATACATTTTCTGCCTTTTCTCAGTCTAGAAAGCTCCAAATTAAAAAATAATTTAACATTTCTACTACATAAATGACCAATTTTAAATACACATTCATCTTTCCAGGGGTGAAGTACTCCTTTAAGAATTTTTAGATATTTATACTTAAAATAGGATGAAAAATACTAATTTTTGCAGTGTGAATGAATTAGTGAACTATTTAAACATCACTAGCTCTTTAAAAAGGGGAAGGAGACTGAAGGAAACTCTGGGTGACCAGGTTAGGTTCACAGAGTAAAGGCTCTTCCGGTTCAACGCTGCTGCCTGCCAGCTGTCTGACCTACGCTCGGAGCTTCGTGGAGTTTATCCTAAATCCTTCTCTTTATTCCTATTCACATAATATAACTTTCTTATTTTCACTAGATTACTTAACCTATTGCATAGTATTACTAAACGGAACGATTTATTACTAGCAATCCACCAGCGTAATCACCTAGTGTTAGCCATAGCCCGCTAGCCTGCTAGCTACCGTCTACTTTCTTTTTTCCTTTAAACCAAACCTTCCTTGTCGATTGAATGGCGGATTTATCCGATGTATGTTATTCTGATCTGTCCTCGCCAGATCGGGAAGCTGTGGAGACGTTGCTGCCCGGCATTCATCGATCCACCGCGAGGTACAGCGTCCCGCACATCACCCTCGCCCCAGGCACCGGCAAGCGACCGAGACATCCAGCCAGCGAGTCCCGTGTGAGTTGCAGTTTTTCGGACGGCGTTCATCAAACACACGGTCAGTCATGTCCGATGATTATCATGTGTAGTAAATGCAACATGTACAGTTTAGCTCTTTCTTTCAGCAGTGAGACTTACACATGTGATAAATGCAGGGATATTGTCAGGCTGACAGAGAGAATCTCAGAATTAGAGACACGCATCCAAACTTTAATTGAGGATAGTGAGAATGAAAGGGCCTTAGATACTGCTTTGGATGCGACTAGCCTAGTAAACACTACACATTCGGTTCCGGTTGTAGAAGCCACGCAGCAGGCTAACTGGGTGACTGTGAGGCGGCATAATGGCAAGAACAAACACCACTCTTCCGTTCCGATTAGAACATCAAACAGGTTCTCCCCACTCAGTGACGCACCCACTGAGAATCCTGTTGAAAGTGCCCTAGTAATTGGCGATTCTATTACACGGAACGTGAAAATAGAGACACCAGCCACCATAGTCACATGTTTGCCGGGGGCCAGAGCACCTGACATCAAAGCAAATTTAAAAGTGCTGGCTAATGCTAAACGTAAATATTCTAAAATCATTATCCACGTCGGCACAAATGATGTTCGACTTCGCCAGTCGGAGATCACTAAAATTAACATAAAAGAGGTGTGTGAACTCGCAAATTCAATGTTAGCAAAAGTAATTTGTTCTGGCCCTCTTCCTGTTCGTCGGAGTGATGAGATAGTTAGCAGGTTATCATCACTCAATGGCTGGCAGTCTAAGTGGTGTGCGCAGAATAATATAGGTTTCATAGACAATTGGAAAAGCTTTTGGGGCAGACCTGATCTGTTGAAAAGAGATGGTATTCATCCCTCCCGGGATGGTGCTGCTCTTCTCTCTAGAAATTTGGCAAATAGTCTTAGAGCTGAAACATGACAAACCAGGGCCCAGATCAGGACGCAGACAAACTGGCTAAACCGACCGTCTGCTAGCCGCCTCACGTCACAGAACTCAGATAATTCACAGCACATAGAAACACTTTCACCTAGATATTATCACATAGAGACTGTGTCTGTACCTCTAACTAGTGAATACAAAAAACTTCCGAAACCTTTTAAGAGTAAAAATTTAATTGATGTTCAAAAAATTTAAATCACAGATAAAACAGATAAACAAATGATAAAGCTTGGGTTACTGAATATTAGATCTATTTCTTCAAAAGCACTTATTGTAAATGAAATTATCACAGACAATAAACTAGACTTGCTGTGTTTGACAGAAACCTGGCTAAAACCAGACGATTACATTACTTTAAATGAATCTAGTCCTCAAGGTTATGATTATCGACACAATCCTCGACAGAAAGGCAAAGGGGGAGGTGTTGCTGTAATTTATAGTAATATATTCAGAATCACTTAAAAGAATTTCAAATATAATTCCTTTGAAGTGATGGTGCTTTATGTAATATTATGTAAGTTGACATTTGTGCTGGCTACTGTATACAGGCCACCAGGCCACCATACTGACTTTATCAAAGAATTTGCTGATTTTCTATCAGAGTTAGTAATGGCTGCGGATAAAGTCCTTGTTGTTGGTGATTTTAATATCCATGTAGATAATAACAAAGACGCATTTGGATTGGCATTTGCAGACATTTTAAACTCTATTGGAGTTAGACAACACGTGTCAGGACCCACTCATTGTCGTAATCATACCCTAGATCTAATACTGTCGCATGGAATAGATATTGATGCTGTTGAAATTCTACAGCAGAGCGATGATATATCAGATCATTATCTAGTCTTGTGTATAATACAATTAGCCAAGGCTGCAAAACCACCACCCAGCCATAAATATTGTAGAACCATCACGTCTACCACTAAAGATTGCTTTATAAATAATCTCCCCGAGCAGTTTCATCGCCTTAGTATACCTGACAACTTAGAAGAACTCGATGCTGCAACAGAAACTATTGGCTCTCTCTTTTCCAGCACATTAGATGCGGTCGCTCCTTTACGTCTAAAGAAGATTAAGGAAACTAATCCAACGCCGTGGTATGATGAGCTCACTCGGGCTCTAAAACGAGCTGTTAGAAAAGCTGAACGTAGTTGGAAGAAAACAAAACTAGAAGTTTTTCGCCTTTCGTGGAAAGAAAAAATGATTGAGTACAGAACAGCCATAAGAAATGCTAGATCTACTTATTTTTCAAATCTCTTAATAGAAAACAAACATAATTAATAACATAACTTACATAACTTCTTTACTTGCAAGATTGATAATATTAGAGAGAAAATTAAAAACATGCAACCGTCTACAGTTTCGCTTCAGACAGTGCACTGTAGTGTCCCTGAGGTAAAACTAGAATCATTCGCCGCTATAGGAGAGGAAGAATTATCTAAACTTATCAAATCATCAAAATCAACGACATGTATGTTAGACCCAATGCCGACTAAACTACTGAAAGAAATGCTTCCAGAGGTCGTAGGTCCACTTCTTGATATAATTAATTCATCTTTAACACTAGGATACGTGCCAAAAACCTTTATGCAGGCTATTATTAAACCTCTTATTAAAAAACCTCAACTAGATCCAAGAGATTTAGTAAATTACAGGCCAATCTCGAATCTACCTTTTCTGTCAAAGATACTAGAAAAGGCAGTTTCAACACAACTGTGCTCCTTTTTAGAAAGAAATGGAATCTGTGAGGATTTCCAGTCAGGATTTAGACCATACCATAGTACTGAGACTGCTCTCGTTAGATTTACAAACGATCTACTCCTATCATCCGATCGTGGCTGTATTTCTCTATTAGTGTTATTAGATCTCAGTGCTGCTTTTGACACTATCGTACTTATCTGACCGTTATCAGTCTGTAGTAGTTAAGGAAGAGATGTCGTATCGATCACAGGTTCAATATGGAGTACCACAAGGCTCAGTACTAGGACCGTTGCTTTTCACTCTGTACATGCTGCCCTTAGGAGAGATAATTAGGAAGCATGGTGTTAGTTTTCACTGCTACGCTGACGATACTCAGCTCTATATTTCCTCGCGCACTGACGAAACCTACAAATTCACAAAACTAACAGAATGCATTGCTGAAATTAAAAACTGGATGACAAGAAATTTCTTATTATTAAATTCAGAAAAAACTGATATCCTAATCTTTGGACCAAAAACTTCCTCACGAAAAAACCTTGAATACTCTCTAACACTTGACGGGTGCTCCATTAAACCTTCGTCCTCAGTTAGGAACCTGGGTGTGCTCTTTGATACCAATCTTTCATTTGAAAGTCATGTTTCTAGTATCTGTAAAACCGCCTTCTTCCATCTAAAAAATATATCTAAATTACGACATATGCTTTCAATGACAAATGCGGAACAGTTGGTTCATGCATTCATGACCTCAAGACTAGATTACTGTAACGCTCTACTGGGTGGTTGTTCTGCTCGGCTTTTAAACAAACTACAGTTGGTCCAAAATGCGGCAGCTAGAGTTCTTACTAGAACCAGAAAGTATGACCATATTAGCCCAGTTCTGTCAACATTACATTGGCTCCCTATTAAACATCGTATAGATTTTAAAATCTTGCTACTTACTTATAAAGCTCTAAATGGTTTAGCTCCCCAGTACCTAAGTGAGCTCTTAATGCATTATAGTCCTTCACGTTTATTGCGATCTCAGAATTCAGGCCAGTTGATAATACCCAGAATATCAAAATCAACTGAAGGCGGCAGATCCTTTTCCTATTTAGCACCTAAACTCTGGAACAATCTTCCTAGCATTGTTCGGGAAGCAGACACACTCTGTCAGTTTAAATCTAGACTAAAAACACATCTCTTTGCTCTTGCATACACATAACACATTATCAATACATTAACATTTTTCAAATCCGTTAAAGGATTGTTACACTGCAATAATTAGGTCGGCCGGAACCGAGAACATTTCCTATAACACTAGATATACCTGTACATCAGAATAAGAATGGCATCTACGCTAATATCTGTCTCTCTGCTTATCCTGAGGTTTGCCGGGTGCTGGATCCAGGCCGTATCCAGATCAGATGGAGAACCTGCGTCTGGACCTGACTACAACGTAGCCCAGGAGACAACGGGCCTACAGATCCAGTTCTGGCTGCATCTATAATTCAGATTTTTAATCCCCGTATCCGCTTACATATATTTATATAATCTATTTTTAATCTCTATAATTAAAATGTATAATTCAGATTTTGATCTCCATATCCATTTACATATATTATATATATCTTCCAAGGGGTTTTTTCCCTCCTAGGACTTTTTTCCCAGTGTTAGCACGCTGGGTTTTTCTCCTAGGGTTTTTTTTCCACCCCTGGAAGTCAGCCGACATTGGCTTAATGTAGCACCATCTTGTATATGTTACATATTACCACGCTTGTTTGTACAGCTTATTTTTAACCACTTCCCTTTTTCTGTGCTTCTAATATGTAAAGCTGCTTTGAAATAATTACCAATTGTAAAAGCGCTATATAATAACAAAGAATCACAAATAACTCGTGCAATCGAACACAAAGTAAAAGTGAACACAAACTCTCTTACAATTAGGTCAATATCCTGTTCAGAAAGACTGGATGTATTGAGAGAGAAGCTGGCCAGTCCATCGCTGTCTGTCGTGAGATTTAGGAGCAGTTTTGAATTCCATGTCATAAGATAAACCTGTTTGTTTTGAATTGGTGCGCCTCTTAAATTTGAGAGTTTGATCTGTTGAAAATAAGGTTTTGAAGGAATAAATGACAGAATAATTCTGTACAAATCAATGGTGTTAATGTGAGACATACTTTTCCTTCTATAACTGATCCATGTTCATATGTTTTGGGAAGGTCAGTAAATGTGACGTTGCCAATTTCATAAGTAAGAGATACAAATTTAGATTGTCTCATGGTGATCTCTGTAAATAGTAAAAACACCAAAATAAGTCTTTCTTTACATCAAAAATGAGAAATTCAATAAATGTGGGTAATGGGATGTGACCAAATCCAACAGCTCACCTGTTCCTTCTTCCGTCAGCACTGCCTCAACATGAAGGGAATTCTGCAGCCTGTCCTCTAGTGTGGTGTTCAGAAGGACTGATGTATCTAAGGTATGGATGGCACAGCCTGTCTTTTCTATCTAATTATAATGAATGAACACAAACATAGCATACTGACTAATTAATTGGAGAAATGGAGGAAAGACAATGCACTATTAGTGCGTTTCAACTCATATACCTCAATGGTTTCCTCTAAACACACTGGAGTGAACTGATGGAAGTGGTAAAGAAAATGATGGGACTGGGATCACGGCACACTTTCACCCATGATTTACCAGCTACGGGCTGTCCGTATGTGTATCTATGAAAAAGGTACAAGCAACTGATCTACAGCCCAGGCTTGAGTTAAGCATCTGATATATTAGGATGGGGGTTACAGTAAGTAACTGATTTAATTATCAATTAAATCAAGCAACTTAATTGTGCCAAGAATGGATGAACACAATGCTCTCTTAATGCAGGAAATAAAATAAACCACTCACTTTCCGCAAACCTCAATTATCAGTTCCTCTTCTTCAAAATTTAATTTATTCGGGCTTTTTACAGTAACTTCAAACTTAGGCAAAACTAGAAGTCAGAAGGCAGAAATCAGTAGTCAAATTAGATATTAATATTCAAACATATTATTGAAATTCTTCCCACGCAACAATGCAATCATTTGTTTTTATGACTTACCATACTTTTTCACCTCAAAACCATGTGAGATCATCCAGTCACTAATAAAAGCCTTCAGTTTGTACATGCCTTCATGAGCCTCGGGGTTTAATTCATAAGAAAGCTGCAAAATCCACCTTGGTGAAGAAACATTTGTCCATTGACCAATCTGGTTACCTTTACTGTCCTGTTTAATACCAAAGCCACAGTGCAGAGATTTAGTAACATCCTGACTATCAATGAAGAAATGTTTAATTAGCCTACTGAAAATGCAATAATTGCAAAGGTAATAGAATCAGATTTGAAAGGTGTGTTTGTAATGACTGCACAGACGGTTTTGTGCTCTTACCTCAAGAACCACTCTACTATACTGTAAAAGAGCAAAGAGTAATTAAAGATTAAGAGCTAAAAATGGGTTTATTTATTAAACGTGTATTCAACAATGCAAGATAAACACATCAGACCTGCTGAACAAGGGGTGCAAAGTTTGTATCCATGGAAACAACTCTGAAGTTTACTGTAAAATAGAAATGTGTTTTAAAAAAACTCCACTTTTGACGTCTTCAGCTCTTATGTAAGGCACAGTCTGTCAGTATTTCACTCCTGTAAATGACTGAAATGTGTGTGAACGTAACCGTATTAAGGACCAAATACAGGGTTGACAAATGCATTCTACTGCTGGGTGAACATGTCTTGGATCATTGGATCATGTGACACTGAAGACTGGAGTAATGATGCTGAAAATTCAGCTTTGCATCACAGGAATCAATTACTTTGTCAAATATATTTAAATAGAAAACAGTTATTTTAAATTGTAATAATATTTCACAATATTACTGTTTTTTACTGTATTTTTAATTCAATAAATGTAGCCTTGGTGAGCAGACGAAACTTCTTTTAAAAACATTAAAAATCTTAGTGATCCAAACTTTTGGACTGTACTGTATCTGACACAATGACTAAAGGTATACTAATAATTTATCACACTTAGAAAACAAACCATGTCTGCCTTCCTCAGCAGAAATGGTTAAAAACTCACAGCCTTTCTTGTCCATTGACACACATCAGGAGGCAAGAGAGCAGAAGGAGCCCTTTCCAACAGCAGCTCATATTCAGAGCCATGATGACGAGCGATCATCCATGTCATGAGATCAACTGGACTGTCTCTTTTAAAGGGACTCTCATGCTAAAGGAGGTCCTTCAAAACATCCGTATTGATCATCTGATTAATGATTCAACCATGTAGGCGATGGAGTTCAAAAACCTGTGCTAATATGCAGCTTGTTAGTTTGTCCAAAAATTAATTTGTGATGAGTTTGATAAATACAAATGGGCTCAGTTCAAGTAAAGACATGCAAAAGCGTTACTCTTTACTCCTGACCACACAATTCAGGGTTGAATGTAAATTTGCAGTCAAATGAGAAGGTATGTTCAATTTTTAGTAGTCAATCACATGCAAGAAATCAGCTTAGAGCAAATAAAAGTGCACATGTGACCTTCTGAAATCAAACTCTTATCTTCATCTACAGAGAAAAGGACAGCTACTGACCTTTAACTCTGTGTAGACAAATAGTGGGCCAAGACAACTGATATTTAACATCCAGTGGCACATACACCCACTCAAACTGTTACTGTAAACTACTGTTTGCATTTGTCTACACAATATAACTAAACATGGCTACTGAAAGTCACCGAAAATCTGTTGTGTAAAATTAAATATGCAAGACACTTCCTGCTACCTGAGATTGTCTAAACAGATGGGCAGTGTCATTTGTAAATTCAAATAGTATTCCTTACTATAAAAACACTAGCATGTTTACTTGATTTTAACCAAAATGTTGACTTTACTACAAATTTGTAATTGTTGCTGAAATTTTAGAACAGATAGTTCCCATAACTAATGTAATTTGAGTAAACTTACAAAAATGTTCAAGACATGCCAAGACATCCCTCCACACAGTGCAGAATCACACGGACTGAGGATTCAACGTTATGTTTGCAGAGTGGATCTACTTCGGTGAAATAAAAGCAAAAGCTATTCTTGCTGTCTATTAATGGCTTGTTTACTCAGAAAAAACAAGTTAAGATCAATTAGTTTGATGTTGATTTCCCAAATTTTTTTTTTTTACTTACCATGATGGTGATTCATGTTCCCTTTGGTTGGGCACTTGGAACTTTGTTAGAGATTTTATAATTCTCTCCATTTTGGTGCAGTGACGCATAAAGAAATTGTTTGTGGTTTCAAAGGAAGAGAAGCAATAAAAAGATCATTTTTGAGAGATGATCTGATTTCTAACTGAATGTTGTTTAGCTAGATGCTTAATTTTCATATTCAGAAGTAATGTTTTAAAATGTTTGTGCTAACGCTATGTTATCAACATCTTGTTAAATTTTAACTGAGTGTCTGTAACAGTAGCTTACAGCTGACCGCTTGAGCCACACACAGATCTCAACATTCAGCATGCAAACCACAACAATGGTGACAATAACATTTTATTTAAAGTAAATCTCTACAGTTCTTCTTTTAGTTAGTAGTACTCTCGTGTAAGTGAACTATACTATCAAAGCTTTTGTCAGTACAACATACTATTCTTCTTTCACTGTACTTGAAGAAAATGTGGAAACCGATTGCACATAGTTTTTTAAGTCTACGTAGCATAAAATGGCAGATTAAAGCCATGTTGAGAATAATAGTATTTAAGATGTTTGCAGAACACAATATAACACTGTTAGTTAAATGTAATTTCTTGTGTAATCTTACTATTAAATCTTAAGTAAGATTAGATAATATTCTAGAGTATGTTAACTAGAATTGACATTAAACTAAATTGATATTTATTACTTAATTTACTTGGGAAGAGTTAGATTTCTTTACTTTTAATAGATTATTAAATTAACTTCAGTTTTCCCTTTAAGTTTGCATTGCAAAAATAAGGCAATCGGTTTCCAAACTTTTTTTTAAGTAAACTGAACTTGTTAGAATTTACAGTGTATGTAGATACAGTGGCACTCTGCACAGTAGGCAAACCAGCATGTATGGCTTTTATGAATCCATTCCTCCAACCGAGTTTGTGAAACTCCATGATGGCAAGTACATTGTCTGTGAACAAGGTTGGTGTCTCTTTTTCAATTGATTTGCATTTTTTCAGACAACATTAGTAAATCACGCATTATTTTTTTCCAAGTACTTACTCACAATCCAAACATTCTTTAATGTCATCCTGATTGTCTTTTGCTCTTGCAGAGTGTTTGCTGCCAACAGCCTTTCCTCAAATGATATGCTCCTGTGACACTCGTGAGGTTGCCATCTCTGTTGGTAGAGAGTGTTTTTGAAACATTTTTCTTTCTTCTTATCTTTAATCTAGGAAATGCAGCATCCAGTCCGGTTGATGCTCATGGTTTGCAGATCTCCATCGAAGCACTCTTTGTGAGCATTTGTCAGAAGAAGCACTACCTTTACAGACAGAATGGTATGTATTAGTAAATGTAAGTAATGCAAATTGAAGATATATTGGTTCTGTTCATTAAATGCCATGGCAGCTCTTTTGTAATAGCATTGTTTTTGCTCTTATTACAGACCGCAACAAAAGGTGTCAGAAGATTAGTCAGAAGATTGCCCAAGAAAAGAAACGCTTGCTAGAAGAGATCCAGAGATACAACCAACAACCTGATGGTGGTCTTGTGGACACAATCTCAGTTGTGCAGAAACTCTCCAACAAAGCTGCAGAGAGCATGATCTGGCCTTGGCAGGAACAGAACACAGGTGTTGTATGAAGATTTAACTTTTAGTATTTATTTAAAATGTATCATCATCAAATTTGCTAATTAATGTATAATGTTTTCATTCCTTCAGATGGTGTCGACATTATCACCAAGAAGAAGCTCTTTGACCAATGCTTGTCTCACGACTGACAGAAGAAAAACAGATCCTTGTGAAGGAGATGATGCAGCACTGACTCAGCAGAAAAGGTTCAGTCACTGATGGCCACCGTTTCAGTGTGCACACAAACAGCAAGTAAGTCAAACTATCTTGCTTTATGCATTTTAACATTCATAGGTCAAACTATTTTCAAGTGAAAAGCAATCATGCCAGTATTGGCTCAAAAACTAAGAATAAATAGCCTTCAAAGATTATTTTGATTTGATAATTTGATTTTGTATTGAAGATTCGTCTTAACATAAATAAGCTCTCTCTGATTAAATGTTTAGTGTGACGGTACTTCCATTATTCTTCATGTGTGGACTTATAGGCTATACGAATGGATTCACAGAGGAGGGGTCCACAGGCCTCATCAGTCTACATAAGAGAAGACTGCAAGACCTCAGACTCAGACAGCAGACTGTAGCATGCACATACAGAGGCCAACTCCTAGGCTGGTGGAAGAGGAGGAAGGGGAAATGGATGAAGAATTGGATTGGCTATGTGACATCAGCTATGATGATTATGATGATGATGATGATGCAGAGTTGGGGACTCGAATCAGACTCAGGTCACAGTTGTAATCACTTTTGCTTTGACTTGTACTTTGATTATTTGAAAAGATTTCTAAAGTCTTGACAAAAGTCTTGACTGTCATTTTGTAAATTAGTTCGATTGCTACATATGCTCTCATATTCTACTCTCTTTTATGTTACTGGAATTGTGATAGTCATGGTTATGTATGCAACTGATAATGTCTGTAAATACTTGCTGATAACTGTATATATGTAAACAGAAATACAAATGTGATTTGTCATCTGACTATTGAGTTGACTTTGGCTCATCAACCCTTAGGATAAGAGAGAACTGGGAACTTTCAGATTCAACCTGAACTACCAACATTTTGGAACATTAGAGGTCACAGCAGGTCCCATATTAAGATGTACGAAACTTACATACTGATTACATACAGTAATAATTTATTACTGTACAGATTACATACATACATACAGATTACTTTGAAATGCACTGAATACAAACAACATGACAATATTAGTAATCAGTTATGCAATATACATTTTAGCAACAACCCAAGCCCATGCAAAGTAAAGGTAATGACCATATCCATCTGGACAAGTGGAAAGATGAACCTGTAACACTTACAAATACAATACAGGTACACTAATATGCATTAATTCATGCATACCTAATGCACAGATAATCATGAGTTCATGTATGGCTCATTAAGAACTAAACCATTAATGATCACTGCATCAGCAACTAACGAACATTCTATATGATTCATAGATTAAATAATATATGAATTGCTGTTAATTAAATATGACATCGTGTTAATTCCCAAATAACATTATATTAACTAATAATGTAAATTAATTTGTTAATCACAATGGGTCAAAGCCATGCATTTCAACTTCCAGTTGTCTGATTTAATTAATCATTAGCTAACGATTTGCAAAAGCATCATGTTATGACTTTACTTGTTGAGGCACATGACTATTAACTAATTTAAAATTAATTCAAAAGCCATAACCACAAAGACATATGACTCAACAATTAGTTAATGACCAGCACAATTGTATTTTGCAAATATAAACAAAGTTATAATTTCATGCTCAACAAAAATTGGGACAGAGGCATGTAACACTTTCTAATCGTTTGGGAAGCCACGCTGTTGTAGCCTGTGCAGAATAAGGCCTGGAATTGTCCTGCTGAAATAAGCATGGATGTCCTGAGAAGAGACGTTGCCTTGATGGCAATATATGTCTCTCTAAAATCCTAATACATGCCTCTGTGTCAACACCTTCACACACATGCAGCTCACCCATGCCATGGGTACTGGTGCACAAATATCCCAACTTTTCTGGAAATGGGGTTTGTAGTTTCTCAGTGACAGGTGTTGGAAGGAGGAAAATGTTAATGGAAAAACTATTTGCCCTCTTTTGTACAGATACAAACTAAATCTTTAAACAGAGAAATAAATACAGAGGATGCAACAGGGCCTACAGTATGTGTACCATCATAGCAGCATTAACATAAATAGTTATGCTTATAATCCATGTGTGTGTCCCACAAACAGAAATACGTGTGTGTGTGTGTGTCCCCACAATGTAAATGGATTAATAAACATACTAAATGATGTTTTTGTGAGAAAGTAAAAGTGTGCACAGTTTCCTGTGATGGTTAGGTTTAGGGTTAGGGGTAGTGTAGGGGGAGAGAAAATACAGTTTGTACAGTATAAAATGCATTATGCCTATGGAAAGTCCCCACAATTCACAGAAATGTGTGTGTACATGTTTTTCTAGCCTGGTGGGGTGTGTGTGTGTGGACAAGGTATTCCTCATGTTGTGGGGTCATTAATTAATCTGTTTACACATTCAGAAACAAACAAACAAACAAACATGTTCACTTTATATATTGACACCTCAAAGTGCTCTCTGAAACTAGACCTGAGATGGCCTTATGTCCATGAAATGAGAAAATTAAAATTTTGTTGTACAGCTAAACCAAATACATTTTTGGAAAGGTCTTGACCTGGAGAGTAACATATGTTAATATAAAAATTCTATATAGCTCCTACTTTGAAATACTGACCTTTGAAACTTCACCTTGGTGCATGTTTGAAGGCTTATAATTCAGCAACAAAAGGGGCTACATACATGGGATAAACTGGTATAGAGAGCTCTTTACCTCAGCTATCATACTGAGGTATATACAGTATAGGAAACAACTAGGGGCGCTGTCAAATATGGTTAAAATGTATTTAAACTCACTTAACAATTACATATTTAAAATCTGATTACATAGATGTGTTTACCATACCCATAAACCCCTCACTATACTTGCAACTAACTATTTACAACCTCAAATTCTAAGGAAAATACAAATTTGGTAAAAACTACAATTCCCAATAGCCACACCATGCAGCTTGATACAACTGAGCACTACAGTTGTAGTTCTTTCGGTTTGCAAATTAGGGTTGTAAACTAGGGTTGTAAAAAGATATATCTACTGAATATATCAAATATCTAGTGCAGTCAAACTAGTAATTACACTGCATTTAGATAATCTGTGTTAACAAAAATTTAAAATGTTGGTTTATTTCAGATATTTTAGCCAAACAGTAGAACGCGCAAACTCCGCCCACAACACGAGGCACTTCCATAACCTTAAGCTACAAAAAAGAAAAAAAAAAAATATTTCTCAGAATCGAAGGAGAAATTATTAAATGTGATAGCATTAACATGAACATATCGTATTGTTGACTTATCGTATTGTTTTTTTTTCTGTGGAGAAATGTTATAAATATAATTAAAGTGAAGAAAATACTTCCGGGCGGAAGTACGTAATGCAAGCTACGTGGTTTCAGCTGCGTCAATAGCAACCGCCATAGCAACGAAAGATAATCTTTGTTCAATGAACGTATATTATCTGTATCTTTAGTTTTGTAAAAAATAAAATGCACATTTCTCACTACAAAGCAGCCAATTGGAAAAGGAAGAGAAAACTACGAGAAAAGTTTCTCATCTAACGTTACATAGGCCTGGATCTGGAGCATTAACGCCTAACGTTAACTGTTATGTCAGAACCTACTGTATGGGACACACTGTCTGGCTGATTATGACAGTAAAATCATTGTATTAATAATTTATTAAGTACTATTACTTTTTTTATTGACTTCTCAGGTGTGCTGACAATGGTTGAAAACATGGCTATAACTCATGGGAAAGCTGTTTTGTAGTCAATACACTTAAATGTTCCTTTTTATTTGTTACAAACTTATATAGTGTGTAGCAGTAAACTTCATTTACACATGGAAAACATATTGAGGGCAAGCTCCATTTTACAAACGTGTCTTTTTTTTTTTTTCTTTCCAAAAACAGTGTACATACAATAATATGGTTAGTGACAACTGTAAGGTTATTCATAACACCAAAGCTGGCTATACCTTGAGTACTACAAGGCTTTAAAATGTTACTTAGACAGCAGCTTGTACGAAAACAGTGTTTATTGTCCAAAATTAAGGAAACATTTTGAATAATGAAGCAGAGATTTATAAACAAATAATTTTTATTTACAACATTAGAAGAACAGTAGAACTTTATTGTTGTCCACATGGCCACATTTTTTTGTTTCTTGGAACCAGCAATGTGACAACAGTCATTTTAGCAGACCTTCTTCTGTGACACAGTCATTCCTATGTCCCCAAGATGGGGGCCAGGCCTTTAGGCTGAAAGAAATGGCAAAATAAAACATACAGAAATCATGAATTTAATTTCTGAAATATGTTAAATATAAGGATGGCCTCTGTTAAACCTGTAAAGCTTCTACAGATTTCCCTGACAGAATGGGGTGGAGAAAGCAGAACGCTGAAGAGAATTTATATTTATATCCAAAATATAATTGTCACTTTGTAATGACATTTTTAAACTGTTTACATTACAAAGATTTGTATATCAGAAATAAACATAATTCTGCACAGGTAGAATTTAGTGGTCATTGAAGATGTATTTATTACGTTCTATTGTGTTTGTATTAAATCGTGAAGCTCATATTGTGTATCTAATCATATTGTGTGATAAGCAGATCACCTCATTCCTACTGAATATGAAACTGTGATAACTGTAACTCCTAACCCTCAAAATTTAGCATAGTAATTATGGCTGAGTTACAAAACACCACCAAAAACAGCAGTGTATGCAAGTTGCAGTTGTGACAAAGCTTAATCTCCCTGCAGGCAAAAACAGATGCCACATGTGGAGATATCTCAGTCCAATTAAGCAGCCCGTCTGACTTCTCAAAAAGAAATGTAACACTGGTCTAGGTGCTTATTACATAAACTTAAATAACTTCAAAGTCATGGAAAATCAGACAGGCTTCTTAATTAGGGATCCTTTAAGGACAACTCAAAAATCAGTTAAACAAGAAAACTGACTTATTTGAATAATATTTAACGGAAAATATGAATGTCCATTATCTGGCCACAGACATTACACCTTAAGTTGTCATTATTACATGCGCTAGTGGAGATGTGGCCCGCAAATTTATAGATGCAGCATGCATTAATGCCTTTGGCGCGATTTATAGACAGTAAATATATTGTCCTGTTGCAACAATTTGGACAAAACAAATTTGCACCAAAAATTTGTTTTTTTATTTTATTTTTTGTAGTGCTTGTCTAAAAGCTGAAGACAGCATGATTAAAAAATATTTTATTGATTTATTCAGACTGACATATGTTACTCCAGGTTGGGATATCTGCCCCCCACGGTATCAGAAATAGGGCTGCATTGTTAGTGTGCATGTCAGAGAATAGCGCGGACACACGCTTCACACCGCGAGCGGGCATGCGCGTCACTCAGCAGAAAAAGGGAGAAAGGAAAAAGAGACGCTTTACGGGTGATAAGCCAGTTGAGATTGTGTGTGTACGTTCTTGAGAACCGTAAGTCGTATAACTTATGTTGTCAGTTCATTTAAGCCTGGTCTTGCAAATTTAAATTAAGTTAAAAAACCTAAAAAACTAAAAAGGAAACACTGACAAATATAAGGAATCAAAACAAAAGTGAGTTAATGCTGATTTCTCACTTTGAGAGCTCCTCGTACTCAGTCGTATCCATCCCAATCATTCTGGAAGTCCATACTTGTTCCAGTCAAAACTTGAGCATAACAGTCTCTTGCATGCTTCATCATTCTGGTGACTTCTTGCTTTTTTCTCAAAGTTAAGCTGAGGAAACCCTTGATCCCTTCTTCGTTTAGAGCCCACAGCTCACCTTATGGGAGTAAAACAAAAAATTATCAGAAAAAAAAATTACAATGTACAGTATAGTATTACTTAAATACGTACTTTTCAATGCCTCACTGGAAAGCTGGCATGACATCTCCTTGAGTGTGTCTGCACGAGTGGAGAGAGATTTCCAATGCTTTGCCATCTCAGAAAGAACAATCTTCTTCTCCTCCTCCTCAAGTCTCCTTATTGCCATCACAACATCAAACGCCTTCCTCTTGGTTTTCAAATCTACAGCGTCTGGGATACAGTTGTGGAAAATAAGTCAATTGTAAGTATTTTTCAAAGAATTTCTGAAATAATCTGTGATAAGGCATAATTGGTTTTGTGCTACTATGTGAATCAAGCAAAATTGTCAACAGATCTGTGTACATACCACGATGTGAAAGTTGCCATGGCCAAACGGTCTCGTCAGAGAGAATGATGTCAAAGGCGATTCTTTCTGTATCTGGAACCATACTGTTGTATTTTTCAACAACAGAGCTAAGAATGGCCTTCTCCTCTCTGATTTTGCGCCGAATCCGGGCCCGACCTTTGCTGCCATCGGTGTCTTTGTAAAGGCGCTGGGACCTTCTTTTAATGCTGGCCACCAGCACCTCCATTCTACTGGTCACCCGCATTCTTTTGGGATGTTGTTGCTGAGAAGGAAAGAAATGCAAACATTTTGCTTACATTTTCATGACAGTAACTGAAATGAGCTAAGTCTCAATGTAACAGAATGCCACAGGGAAGTCATAAGGATTATCCCTCTTTGCTTCCTTTTTTTTCTTTATAAAAGAAAAGCTCCTGGAGGAAGGACAGGTGAGTCTCAATAATCATTTCATATTTCTTAGCGTGTATAGGAAGTATGTAACAGGGTACCAAAGAAAATGACAACGTAGCCAAGATAGGATCCGCTAACTGCGAGAAATGTCCAATGTTCCAACTTTTGGACTGTGAACCATTCAGGTACTTTCAGGGCACTTTGTTTCAGCATGATTTCCAGTGTGCATGCATTACATACTACAATTTGACATTTTAATTGCATAAGTACATGACCAAGAAAACATTGTATGTATGATTTCATTTTAAAACAGTAATTACTTGCAGAAGCATGTCTCCCATTATTCTGCAGAACTGAGACATTAAAGTAATAGTATAACTCTCACCTTCTGCCCACTCCTTAATATCAGTGACCCAGCCCTCAACTTCAACCTGTGTCACTGCCAGCTGGATTCTCATGCTTTCCAGGTCCTGAAGTTGGCTCTCCAGGCGTTTTGTGGCCTTAAATAACAAAAAAAAGGAAATGAAAGAAGAAAACTGTTATACCTACAAAAATATACAATAGACGGTATTTACAATATAAGAAAATAACAATACTCATCTCTACCTTCTGATATCGGCAGGCAAGTGAAGTAGCCAAGTTCTTAAACTTTTGCTGATTCCAGCGCATGGCCATCAGTGTAAGCATGTCTGTACGTCCTGCAAAAAATTTTTTTTAAAAAATACACTAATCTGTGTTGTACCACATGTCCCTCACTGGCTACAATTTTCTTGTAACACTTTCAATCTAAGTAGTCCAGTGTGTGGTTACCTTACCTGCTTTGGACATGTGCTTCGTGGTCACAGCAATCCTAGAGAGGAAGGCGTTACACTGCTCAACCTCCTCCCCAAGTGTCAATCCGGCTCCTTGCTGGTAAGCTCCACTCCATTTAACCTATTAAAGAAAATACTTAAAAGCTGCCAACATACCTTTGCAGGTGTTTAGGGACAGTCAATGACATGGTAATGTTTTCTTACCTCACATTTAAAATCATGGGCTTTGGCATGAAACACTGAGAGAAATGGTTTCATGCTAAGTAGGTGCTGGAGCTCCGGGCAGCTTTTTGCCACTTTGTTGAGGTAGGGCCAGTACTTGCAGGTTACATCCATGGCAAAAAAGCTTATTGGCTTATTTGCCAGCTTGTTCTGCAGGTAGAGGGGATAAGCATAGATTTCTCCCCTGAACATGTTGAGAGCGCCAAGAAAAACTCCATGTCGACAGACTGCAAGCTCAAGTCCCTCCTCATCAATTTTACTTGAGGATCTCTGAGACGTTTCCCTGGCAGCTGACCACTCCCCTCCACAGACACCTCTTCCAGAGACCTACAACATGGAAAAAGGTTCATATAAATAGTCAGGACTCACCCAAACAATGTCAACTGCAAGATGTTATTGGTGGTGTTTTTAGAAATATTATACAACAAGTTTACATGGTTGGTGGTAGAATGAATGTAATCCACAAATCTCTCTACTTCATCATCTTTTGCAATGAAGATGCCATCAAATAAGGCTTGTTCTTCAGATCTAAATGAAAGAAAGGTACACATTGACCTTCAATATGACACAGCAAAGGTTACTTTAACAACACTGCAAATTACACACATTTTGTAAGTACCTTGCTGCATTCTTAAAGCGGTAGTGCTTGCGATTTCCATCCACAGAAACAGCAAGCATGTCTGGGGTGCACGCAGGACAGACAAAACGCTCCTCCCTGCAGATCTTATCCACCTCAAATCTAACAGCCTCCCACTCCAAAAAGCTTTTTCTGAAGCTGTCTGCTGTGATCTTCCCAGTCTGTTTCAGAACAGTAAAACATGTCAACATAATTCACAGTAAAGTTAACTTAAGTTAACAAGGTCAAAGGTGACACCAAATCCTCCAGCATCGAGCCTCCACAGGCAGCTGCTCATCACAGGCAGCCCAGTGCATCATTGGAAATCTTTTGGAAAACATCACGACCAAAGTCTCCAAAAAAAAAAAAAAAAAAAAAGACAAATTCCACAGCAAACTCAACTCCCATAGCAAACTTAACCAACCATGTCTTTATGGACCTATTTTTTTTTTCTGAATGCAAACTGCATGACTAGAATGTGACAAGGACATCACTACTTGATCTTATACACAGGTCTAATGTTTTGAGTGATTGAGTTGATAAATTGCTCCAATACTTTTGTACATGTAGTGTACGAATTTAGATTTTTTACTGAGCGGTAGTTTTTACACAAAGACTTTGAATCTTAGATGATGTTCTATAGATGTATCAAGTACAGCTGAATCACTGTGTTTTGATATCATTTGATATAATAATCAATGTGCTGATAATGTCACCATAGTCATTCTGCGATACACGTCAATACTAGTACTAGCTGTTAGTGATTCCCACCACTAATACTCACACGGCCAAATCGGACAGTTCGTTGATCAAGCATTCTTAAAAATGCTTGGCAGGACAATCCTGGTGCTGCCATCTTCAACTCTTCATATGAACAAAACACATCTGTAGCGTACACCGTGGAAAAGTGAAGGGTAGCAGGCCAGTAGTCATTTCGGACCAGGTCATCCACTCCAGCGCTCCAAGTGGCTTTGCATGCCTCGCATTTCATCTCAGGCATACTGAGATCATATCGTCCTGGAAAAATCAAGAACACATTGGATTATGCACAACAAATGCATTGGGAACTAGAGGCACCTCCCACATGTCCCGACACAAAAGACTGCAGCGCGGGACAGGTTTTGAAAGCTCTATGCGGGACTGGCCGGGATGAGACAGGTGTGTTTGCTGGTGCGGGAGGAACAGATGATTCACTGCACTTCTGCAAATGAAACGTGTTTAAAAAAACATATACAAATGAGAAAGTAGTGTATGTAATTATAGTTCAGCTAGATGATCTATTAGGCAGCAATAAAAAAAAAAAAGATAAAAAAGGGGTTTAAGCAGCCTAACTGACAGTGTTGTTTACGTGGTTTCAATTCTTAAAGTAAATGATGAAGGGACTAGGGGACCTGTTGAGAGAAGGGAAAGAATATAAATTCAGATTTGAAGATCATGCTACATACAACTACAAAAATACTAAGAACTTGAGAAAATGTTGGTCTAGTTTGCCCATGCTTTGGGATGTGGTGGAGGAGGTCTGTGGGTGCTTATATAAATATTAGGCCAGAATACTGTAGGGCTGGGTGTTGCCTGCAAACTCACAATACAATATCTCACTAGGTATGGATGGACTGATCTTGACACTCATGGCTGATATTGATACCAACCATTCACAATGCCAGTTTGGTTGATAATCAGTGCCATTTTTAAATATGTTTATGTTATTAATTATACTTTTGTATTAACAAGGAAACACATCTCTTTAACTAGATTATTTCCTTTTCCCTTTGATGATTTTAATCAAAAACTTCCCTCAGCATTCATAGTAGTTTAGAATACAAGCTTTTAGTTAACACTGATTTAATTTGTTAATGTGCTTTATTTTCATGTCTATGCTTTCATTAGCACAGTTATAAGTTACACTGACTAGCATGTGTATAAATGGGCACAAAACACTGGGCAAAGAGCAACGACACACAACCACAAGAAGAATCCCAACGCAGACATACATTACAGTTAACTAGGGGTGTAACGATACGCTCGGGTCACGATACGATACGTATCTCGATACGGAGTTCATGATACGATACGTATCACGATATTTTGAACAAAATGAAACTGAAATTCAAACAAGATTTATTAAAAAAAAAACATTAACAAATTTCAATAATTGTCCTTGTTGATCACATTTCAATAAAATAAATAAATATAAAATTTTAATAAAAACCTTCTGTATTCAAATTAACAGTTGAATAGGGCTGTCTGTCACTAAAAATTTTTTTTTAAATTTAACATGAACTTAGAATTATGAATAGGGGCCGTTCACATATCGCGTCTAAAAACTAGGGCTGCACGATTAATCGCATGCGATTCTCACGCGCATTTCGTCAGTAAAGCCGGTTCCCTGATTACCGCTAAATCACCATCACCTGCTTTCAAATGAAGCGGCATTTAATAGACAGAGCCGTAGATCACTGAAAAGCCACGCAATATCGCGTTCATATCGCAGATGAATCGCCTTCAATAATGAACGCGATATTGCGTGGCTTGTCCGTGAACTACGGCTCCGTCTATTAAAAGGCGCTCCGTTTAAAAACAGGTGATGGCGATTTAGCGGTAATCAGGGAACCGGCTTTACTGACGAGACACGCGTGACAATCTCATGCGATTAATCGTGCAGCCCTACTAAAAACGCGTGGAAGGCGCAGCCGCACCGCTTCTCCTTCTTTCCAAAGCGCTTGCGCTCCCGTGGCGTCGGTCGTTGCTATGCAACCTTGAACTGGGCTCTCCAAGAGGATCAGAGGATGTTTCTGCAAAGGATAAATGACTTCTAGCCCTTGCATTAGTTTTACTCCGAGATATATTGATGGAGATAAGATATAAAAACCACCATGTACAGCTATGATCAGCTGTTCGGCTGAGCTTTTGATGTTTTGTTACGGAAAGGCCATAGCTGATCGGTTGATTCTTGTCACATGACCTGCGGTGCGCTTGCGGCATTCTGAGAAGTTGAGAATTGCATGCGCGTCGATCCCATTATGAGCGCGCCTGACGCGCGGCTACATTTGAAAATAATAACTGACTTGCACGCGGAAAAGACGCAATATGTGAACGGCGCCACAGAACTTAAAGCAAAGCATCGCAAGCGTCTTTTGCTTTTCTGTGAGCACAGCTGTTGCTGTGCACTGCAGTGAAAGAAAGCCACGACTTTTCTCACGCGACCATGCAAGAGACTGACATGAGAAACGTTTAAACCTGCTTGCAAGATTCAATGTGTGCGCGAAACACTTACTGAACTAGAGCTGATTGAGACACACCATCTACGATAAATCGTTACACCCCTAATACTTATAGTAATTAAAAATGTGGTAGCATTGGATCTGGACAGGAAGGATAACTCTGGGAGTTGGAAGGGGTGTGTCGCGATTCTGCCTTCTCACATCGCGATGCAGGTTTGTGGACCTGCGTATCGCGATTTCGGTTTCATATCGCATATCGTTACAGCCCTACAGTTAACACTTACAGTATGTCTCATTATGAAAATCTTACATTCCCCAATAATTGTACCTTACATGATTATATGCGACAAAAATGAACTTGAATTCAATTAGCTAACTTTGCTAGCCCGCACATGTGGTGCAGAAAGCTATATTTTTATCAGAAATATCATCAGAAATATCATCAGTCATCAGAAATGGCCACCTTACAAATCTAAAGTTTCTAAACACAACTTCTTGTCCTGATTCAACAGTTTTTGATGTGTAATCCATCTCTATTAATTAACGTTAACCCTTCCACTTACCGAGTGTAAAATCGCAATGGACCTTGGGATCGCCCATATACGTTGACGTCAGCGTTATTAATTTAGAGGATTTAATAAAACAACAACAACAACAAAAAAGATTAATTGAACTCAATCGTAGCATATTATATATATTTATTAAAATCAACAAACCTCCGATAAAAACGTTATCCAGCATGCTATAATTAAAGCAGTGTCCTACCTATGACAAGAAAACTCTTAAAATGCTTACTTGCACGCGCCTTGAAGCGTTGTGAAACTCACCTTTTAATGCCATTTTACCTGCAGTTGAGCGTTGCTTTGGTCAAACTCACCTCTGAACGCCGTCTTACCTGCAGTTGATTGTTGTTAAACTCACCGCTGAATGCGGTTGTACACCGTGTGCGTTGTTAAACTCGCCGCTGATGAACGCGCTAAACCTTTATGCAGAGGGCACTTTGATATCAGATTGCAAGGGTTTTTAAACATCAAAAACCAGTTGGAGGGCCAGATAAAAATGATCTGGGATCCGCCATTTGACTCGCCCTGGCATAAATCATTTTTTGTAGCCTATTCCTTTTTTATTTTTATTTATTGTAGTGTCGACCCATGAGGCAGACAACGGGTTGCGGTGTGCTGGCCCAAGACGTCAAATTTCAACGCTGTTGAGTTCTATAGAAGTCTATCGGACTACCCTGCACGTCGAAAAATAACGCCAAAGGTATACCCAGTGCGTTAAAAAGTGACGCCAGGGTCTCTTGACCATGCGTCAGATATTTGACGAGTAGGGGGTGAGACTGTGTTGCTTGTTTGTCCTGAGCAGTTAAACTGAGCTCTGTTCTTCAGAAAAATCCTCCAGCTCCTGCAGATTCTTCAGTTTTCCAGCATCTTCTGCATATTTGAACCCTTTCCAGCAGTGACTGAATGATTTTGAGATTCATCTTTTCACACTGAGGACAACTGAGGGACTCAAACTCAACTATTAAAAAAGGTTCAAACATTCACTGATGCTTCAGAAGGAAACACGATGCATTAAGAGTCGGGGGGGTGCCCTAGTGAAAAAAAAAAAAAAGTATGCTAAGTATACTTGCAGCCAGAGTAATCATCAGTATATTTCAAGTGTGTTAATGATTAGTTAAAGTGTTGTCAGGAATCAGGACGGGATTCAGTTGCAGGCACAACAAAAACTTAAAATGTATTAATTGTTCTTTGCACACAACTGGGTAAAACAGTCAAGAAAAATATTAATTTAAGCCAGCAGAGGGCGCTGGCAGCTCAGTCCCGTGCGGCCTTCAGAGAGACTGTAGAAGCGGACCGCTATGAGGATCGCAGTGCTCGGGAGGGCGGGGCGACACGTCCGGCAGAGAGAGAGACTTGACTTTTAAAATCCCTTTATTAATTCAATAACCTTTGGGATTTGTCAATATAAATATATATATGAAAAATAGACACATATCACATATTCCTTTAAACAATTACATATATTTTCTTCTCATCAATACATTAGAAAATGTTTAAATTAAAACTTCCATTCCCATCAGGTTCACAGAGAAAATTATTAAAACCCCAAAGATAAAAAAAAAACCTGAACATTATGTGTAAGGCTATAAAAAGCATACTCTATTGTTAGCCTTTTTTTTTTTCAAAACATTTAGTCAATAAAATTGGATCAATACACCCTCTTTCTTCAACCTTATTTTTTCTAGTACACCAAATTGCCAACTTCACCATTCCATAAAGAAAGTTAAGAATAATTGTTTTTTCCTTATTTTCTACTGAATATTTTGGACCATAAATAAACCAAGAAATATTAAACAAACCCATTAACTTCAGACTCCAAACCTTCACTAATTGCATCAAATTTTTAGACGATAACATTCCATAAATGTATGAATCACAGTTTCTGATATATTACAAAAGGGACAACCCTCCCCAACTAAAGGATTCAGTCGTGCTATGTGTCTGTTTGTGGCTAAAACTCCATGTACAATTCTCCACTGCAGATCTCCTACTCTCTTCTCAGTGGGATTCTTGTACAGGGACCGCCAACTACCTTTCGGGGAAGAGCCTGACAACACTAAAGTCCATTTGCTTTCTTTTAGATCTTTAAGAGCTTGATAGTTCATAGTTTTGACACATGCTATGTATAATGTTGTTTTCAATAAAACATTGAACAAACCCATTTCTGGAGTATTCAAAGAAAGCAATTTTGTAGAAACTTCTTCTTGATAATCCTTGTTCATCAAAAAAGAAAATTCTGGAAAAAACATTTGCTTTGTTTCATCTTCTATACGAGTCTCTTTGAGAAAATCTTTGGCTGAAATAGGCATTACAGCTTCTAGGTCCTCTAGCACCCGTTTAACGAGACGCACAGACCTGAAACCTACTTTTTGAGCAAGTTCTTCAGCTTCAATCCACCCATCTCCTGTCCTTAGATCCCGAAACATAGATATTCCAGCAGCAAACAGACTTGACATTATGGTCTCAGAGTTCAGAATCTCAAGAGGAAAAAGAGGATTGAAAAAAAGAGCTTTGTTAAACAGCCATGGACCTGGTTTTAACCACTCTCTTGAAACACAAAACAACTGCCATAAATCCAAGACGTTAAGATAAAAAGGATTAAAGGCGTTCTCTTTAGGGTCATGGTGAATAGTTGTTTGTCTAATCCCATTCGTCCAGCTTTACGTAAAAGAGCACACGTTAATTCCATCCATCCATGCTTTTGGTGATAAAGCAGACGCTGAACAGCCTGCAACCGGAAAGCTGCCACTCTAGCTCGAATGTCTATCAGTCCTTGTCCTCCTTCTTGTACGGGAAGATAGAGGACAGCAGCTTTTAACCAATGTTGACCAGACCAAAAAAAATTTACAAGTCGTCTTTGGATTTCATCGATTATCATTCCTGGTGGATCCACAACCATCAGTTTATGCCAAAGCATTGAGGCGATGAGATTATTGGCAATCATTACTCTCCCCCTATACGATAGCAACCAATTCCACCTAGACAACTTCGCACAGACCTTCTCCACTAAACCCTCCCAATTTTTCTTTTTGTATTCCTCTTGACCTAGATATACTCCTAGATATTTTAAACCAAGTGTGCCCCATTGAATATTATTAGGGAGTTTTGGCAAAGACAAATTCATGTTTTCAGTAGAGCCATACCATACAGCTTCTGTTTTATCCCAGTTAGACGAAGCTCTTTCATATACTTTTAAAGACTGTTAAATTTAGTATATCTTCCTGCTGTTGAACTATTACAGTTATGTCATCAGCGTATGCAGACAATATTATAGACTCTTTTCTTAAACTGCCATTTATAGTTAAACCAATTAGTTTACGTCTAAGCAAACACAATAAGGGTTCAATCGCCAAACTATACAGTTGCCCAGACATTGGGCAACCTTGTCTAATTCCTTTTTGTATTTTAACTGGTACACTTAACCCACCTCCTATTTTTATCATACTCACAGATCCTTTATACAACACTTTTATCCATGATATTAAATTACTACCAAAACCAAAACACTTTAAAATATGGAACAAATACTGATGGTCTACACGATCAAACGCTTTTTCTTGGTCTAAAGATATTAGACCAACACCAACATTATACATTCTTAAATATTCTAACAGATCTCTCATTAAAAACAAATTATCATAAATACTTCTTTTGGGAACACAATAAGAGTGATCTTCATGAACCAAAGAACCTAACGATTTGCAATACATTTAGACAATATCTTATAATCTGAATTAAGAACAGCAGCAGGGCTCCAGTTTTTTAGTAAACACAAATCTCCTTTCTTTGGAAGAAGAGAAAGGACAGCCCTTTGACAACTTTTGGGCAGTTCCTTCAATTTATAACTTTCTTCAAAGACTTTAAATAAGTCCTGTCCAATAATTCCCCAAAAAGATTTAAAAAATTCCGCTGTAAGTCCATCAAGACCTGGTGCTCGACTAGTTGAGAGTTGTTTTACTGCATCAGTTACTTCTTCGTAGGTGATGTTGGTGTCTAGAAAAAGTCTTTCGTCTTCTTTCAGATTTGGTAAGTCTTTAAAAAGTTCACATGTTGTGTTGAGATCAATGTCTTCTTTCATTAATAAATTAGAATAAAAATCAACAGCAGTTCTTCTCATCATTAAAGGATCTGAAGTGATACTTCCATCCGGTCTTCGTAAACAATGTTATTATGAATGACCTTCTTTTCCAAATTAAAAAAATATTTTGTAGGTGCATCCATATCATTGATAGAAGTGAACCGTGCTTTAACAAGTGCAGACTTCACCTTTTCATGTAAAATAACCCTTAATTCATGTTTTTTAAATAACAATTTTTCTTGAATTCCCATGTCATTATTATTAATCAACAAACCATACAATGCAGTAATGTCATCTTCTACTTTAAACATTTTCCTTTTTATGCTACTCCAAGCTTGTGATGAATATTGTTGGCAAAAAAGCTTAATTTTAACTTTTCCCACCTCCCACCATTGAAGAAGATTTTCATAATTATCTTTTTGTTCAGTCCAATAGTTCCAAAAAATATTAAATTTATCATGAAAGTCAAGATTTTCTAATAACTTATTACTGAATTTCCAATATGAACAATAAGGAGTTGTCTGAGTTACAATAAGATTTAAAGAAATTAAATGATGATCTGAAAAAGAGATTGGACTTATATTGGTCTCATCAATTCTACTACACAATTCAATTATCCTGATTACCAGTTGTTCATTTTTTAAAAAGACAACAGCCGCCTTGTTCATACGAGAAGCAGAAATAATGTTTTCATGGCCTACCTGTTCTCCTGTTGTTCGCCGCGCAAACTAAGCAAAATCCACTATATCAGTGATTCGGAAAAAGAGAAAAAAGAAAAATAATAATAATAAAACAATAAATCAATCCTGTGGGAAAAAAATTAAATAAAAATAACTATAAAAAAGTTTGGAAACTTCACGCTCTCCCATGTGCCTCACACGCCACACTCACTCCCAGCATGCAACAGAGAGAGAGAGAGAGAGAGAGAGAGAGAGAGAATTGAATTTAAAAAGTCTTTTATTACAAATCCACCAAAAGACAGTTTACAAAATATAAATCATCTCATAGAAAAGTAAAAATTACAAGAAATGTGCAAAAAACAATTCATCTTCAAACAAGGAGCACAATGCTCCTTTGCTACACCATTTTAATTCAAAAGACATAAGATCATCCATAGCTTTGTAGAAATTAAAATCAATCAACACTCTTGACTTTACAAGAGAAGAAAACAAGACAGTAACATTTTGTCCAGGCTTCTGTTCAATCCTATTTTTTCTACTTGAGTAAATAGCTAACTTAGCTTGACCCAAAAATAAAATTCAGCAACTGACACGTAACAAGTTTTTTCTGCACATATTTGATACTCAAAATAAAAGTTTCCATAGAAAATATTTCATTAAAACAGTCAAAAAGATTACCTACAACAATAAATAAGGGCTTTAGTCTAGAACACTCCATAAAAGCATGAAAAACAGTTTCTCTATTAAAACAAAAAGGACATTTAGGGCTTACCTCAGGATTTAAAACAGAAATAAAAGCATTAACAGCAATTGCTCCATGGAGAACCCTCCACTGTATATCCCCTACTCGCTTTGTTAACGGTGGCTTATACAAAACTCAGCTTTAACATTTTCATCTAGTTTAAAATAAGACCGCCATGGTGTATCTACTTTGCTGTCCAAAACCCTCTTATTAAAAACCAAAACACACAGTTTGTACAACATTTTCTCTGTAACTGAGAAGAAATCTACACTCAAAGATTTTAAAAACAACCCCACACAATCATCTAGTTTGGGAGACCAGTAAATGGTTGGAAAAGGGTCATCAGCATTAGGAGCCTTTAGTCCTGTGCAGTAGTCAGTTAATAATTGTCTCTCCTCATTAGTAAGAACAGATTGCCATTTTACCATCAGATGAGCAATTGTGCGGGTTGAAAATACACCCAGATGCGAAGCTACTTGTTCAGTGTTCGAGAAGTTAGGACCAGTCACATTCAACAGAAGACCCAAAGTTATTGCTTATCCTGAGGTTTGCCGGGTGCTGGATCCAGGCCGTATCCAGATCAGATGGAGAACCTGCGTCTGGACCTGACTACAATGTAGCCCAGGAGACAATGGGCCTACAGATCCAGTTCTGGCTGCATCTATAATTCAGATTTTTAATCTCCGTATCCGCTTACATATATTTATATATAATCTATTTTTAATCTCTATAATTAAAATGTACAATTCAGATTTTGATCTCCATATCCATTTACATATATTATATATATCTTCCAAGGGGTTTTTTCCCTCCTAGGACTTTTTTCCCAGTGTTAGCACGCTGGGTTTTTCTCCTAGGGGTTTTTTTCCACCCCTGGAAGTCAGCTGACATTGGCTTAATGTAGCACCATCTTGTATATGTTACATATTACCACGCTTGTTTGTACAGCTTATTTTTAACCACTTCCCTTTTTCTGTGCTTCTAATATGTAAAGCTGCTTTGAAACAATTACCAATTGTAAAAGCGCTATATAAATAAATGTGACTTGACTTGACAAAGTGGTGATCCTTGATTTACACCAGGAACCAGGAATGGGCAGTGTCCAGGACCAGGAACAATACAGTCAACAGTGGAAATATCCAAATGTGCTCCATGTACTATGGGTTCATTTAGCAACCAGAAGAGTGATTCCAAACTTCCTTTGAAGATTAAAAAGACTCCATACTTTAAAAAGACTGCGATAAAAGATTGGCAATCTGAGAGTATCCAGTCTCAGGGGATCCAAAGAGAACAGAGATTTATCCATCTGTAAGCCTCCAAGAGTCCATAAAATCGCACATGCAGCAGCCTTCCAACCATGGTCACTTGGTCCCGAAAGTCTTTGTGTAAACTGCAAACGGAAAGTTGCTGTTCTACTTTGCAAGTTCATCAGCCCCTGTCCACCTTCTTCTTTAGGCAGGAACAAGATGCTTTGAGTAATCCAATGTAATTTATCCCAAAAAAAGTCCACTAATAAGGCTTTGAATCATCAATTTTGAAGGTGGATCTATACAGGCCAATTTGTGCCAGAGAGAAGATGCAATTAAATTGTTTATAACTAAAGTACACCCTTTATAAGACATGTTTGGAGCCAACAATTTCCATTTGTCTAATCGATCTTTAGTCTTTTCAACAATTCCTTCCCAGTTTTTCTGCACAGTAGACTCATCCCCCAAATAAACCCCCAAATATTTAAAGCCCCCTTTACAACAAAGCAACCCGTCAGGAAGACTTATGGCTCATTCCTGACAATGAACATCCTTGCCTAACACCTCTACCTACCTTAAAAGGAGTGCATAAGCCACCGTTCACTTTCAGCACACTCTCAACATCAGTATACAGCATCTTAATTATTTCTACAAAATCCTGGCAAAAACCAAAGGCTGCTAAAGTTTTCCACAGGTAATTATGTTCAACTCGATCAAATGCTTTTTCTTGATCAAAAGAGATCAAGGCACAGTCTAAATTAAACAGCTTGGAGACATCCAAAATATCCCGCACTAAAGAAATGTTATCAAAAATAGACCTATCAGGTATGCAATAGCTCTGGTCTGGATGAATAACTTGCTCCATTACTTCCGCTAGTCTGTTTGCCAGAGTTTTAGAGAGCAGTTTATAATCTGTGCAGAGAAGCGACACAGGGCGCCAATTCTTAATATCAGTCAGGTCTCCTTTCTTCGGGAGGAGTGTAAGGACAGCTCTGAAGGACCTTCAGCCAAGCTTTCACCAAGCACCATGAGCAAATCCTCCCCCAACACTGTCTAGAAAGACTTATAAAAGTCTACTGGGAGACCGTCAATCCCAGGAGCTTTCCCAGCCTCCATGCCCTGAAGGGCCTTGTACAACTCGTCCAGGCTCAAATTAATCTAGTTTTTTCTGTTTAAAACATTCATATAGCATAACATATAGCGAAGCAACGCTAACTTCACCCATAAGAGGTAAGAGAAAATACAGTACAAGCAAGCCACTGAATAAAATCAAATGAACTCTTTTCACCACCATCATTGTTTATTTCAGTATTGAGTTCTCACCAACTTCTTTAACCTATATACTTCCTTATTAGTAAAGAAGCCTTCAGCCATCAAACCCTTTGTCTTTTCAATGAATTGTTTAATGTCAGGAAAATATTCATTTACTCGTACCCCTCTTCTATTCTTCGTTGACTTAAGAAATAATTTAATATCATCCACATCATAACTACGACTCACACAATCACTCTGTGAAAGAGAGACGCTGGAATCTGATTCACTGTCGCTCTCTGAGTCACCCTGGTCTTCTTCACATTCAGCTAAGTCTGTTTTCTTCGCAAGTCTTGAATCACAAGTATTATCACTTTTCTTTCGCTTTAAAGGTACTTTAAACATTGTCTGTTCTGCGTCCATGAAAATGCCATCATTCTCACATACATCAACAGAACCTGCGGGCCTATCATCATCCGTCGTTTTGTTAAATGTCTCCGTTTCGGTTATTTCAGATTGGGGCTGAAAAAACCCTTGCAGTTCGGCCGCAACCAGCTCAGGTTCAGCACGCCCGGCAGCAATCTGCTCAATCTCGGTCCGATCCTCAGCGGCCTGTTCTACCGCGATCGCGTCCGGCTCCGCACGGACTACCGGAGGTTGATTTGTCACGGGTAAGTCAGTAACGGCATTCAAATGTTGCTCAGTTACAGGCGTTTCTTTTTTCTCAAGGCAATCGCGGACTAAATGCCCCACTTTTCCGCAACCAAAACACTTAATTTTTCCAGTTGTTGCAAATACAACATAGTCGAAATCATCTATATGGAATTTGAACGTAAGATCCAGTTCAGCGTCATCTTTTACAATCATATAGACAAAGTGTCTAAACGAAACAACATGTTTTAACAATGGGGAATCACATCCAATGGGGATCTTTTTAATTGGAGAAACCACCTTACCATGACGGGAAAGAGACCGACTTAATAACTCGTCACTGATAAATGGAGGAATATTAGAGAGCGTTATCTTCTTAGATGGCATTGATAGAGGGAGAACGGGCATAAATAAACCATCAATGGTAATCCCCTGTTCATTCTGTCATTTGCTTTGTCAACAGTGTTTAGAAAAATGACGGTTGCATTATTCATTTTTGATGCTGACAAAATGCATTCATGGCCCACAACCTCTCCTACTGCCATACAACAATCCTCCTTTGAGTGTACTCAAAGCCGGTGAATCCTGACATACACAACTGTGTTCACAAACATTGCATTACCAAAATAAATAACAAGATTTCAATATTCATCATGGCACCAAGTAAAGGCACTATATGAAAAAGATCAACAGATTTAAAATGAGTCTGACCTTGTATCACTAAAGGAGATGAGCAGTTTTATTTTTTTTTGCAAACAATTTTTGAGTTTCTGTAATTAACAGAGGTGGGAATGTCTGTGTGTGTCCTCCCAGAACACCCTATCAACCACATACTCTAGCAACACCCCAGCAACTGCAGCAAGAGCCTAGCAACCACCCAGAATCTCCTAGCAACCACCTAGCAACACTTTAGCAATCACCCAGAACATCTATATTCTGGCCTAACTGACCAAACTATTTATGTTTTTTAAACAAGACCTTTATGACAAGCCAACATAAATTTATCTTTCAAACTTTTAATCTATTTAAAATGAAACAATTCAACATTTTCTCACAACTATAAACACAATCTCAAAACTATACACCAACTTGTACAAACCTCAAACTTCCAGGTCAAAATAAAATGTTTTAGTCAAAAACTTATTCTTGTCTGACAAAATCAAACTTTGGCCTCAGATGACACACAAAACTTAACAAATACACACTAGTGAGATCAATTCATATAACGCTGTAACAAAAACACCGCTTACTGGGATTCAGGAATTATTTTGCAGCTCACTGTCTACTACACCAGTGTTTCTCAACCAGTGGTCCTTGACATAAAGCCAGGGGGGCCTTATAAAATATCTGAATATGAATTTTTGAATATATTGACATTTGACATGTTCCCATAAAAGAAGAAGATAATATATGTATAATATAACTGACTATATGACAAAATATAGGACAAATCAACTAAGGGTGCGTTCACACTTGTCATGTTTGGTTCGATTAAAACGAACCCTGGTGCGATTGCTCGGTTAGTGCGGTTCATTTGAATATATGTGAACGCTGCCATCCGAACCCTGGTGCGCACCAAACAAGCGGACCCAGACCGCTGAAAAGATGGGTCTCGGTCCGCTTCCAAACGAACTCTGGTGCAGTTCGAATGATATATGAACGCAACACGGACCAAAGACATGTAACCGAACCAAAAACAGGAAGACGAGACCCTAACAAGGACAGAATCCTCACACGTGGGTTTTTCTCGTCATAGTCGCGAGTTTGCCCATGACAGGCATCAGACGTGCGTCTCCATGCAGCAGATCGTTTGTGTGTGACGGATGGATTCCCGCCGGTGTTTTGACTACTTAACACATTTTATAAGCTCTTCACGAGTCCCCAGCTGGCCAAAATACCATCACATGCAGGCTACACACCGCTACGAGCGCATTTACCTCAGCAAACAGCATTGTTTTAGATGTTCGGTAAGTACATCGTTCGGTAAGTCTCAAAATAGGCAATACGTCATAAAATCCGACCAATCATGTTGTGAACGTATCCCTATGCCTTAAGGTTCAGTATCTTTTGGTTTGGTGATAAAATTGCCAATCTGAACGCTAACCGGACCAGGACTACATTTTTTTTTTCTTCTTTGGTCCGGACCAAATTAACCAAACGAACCGAACTACAAGTGTGAACGTACCCTAACGTAGTAGTAAATTATAGTTTATTACATTTGGTCATCACAAAGTCATTAATGATACCAATGAGTCAATTTTATTCTGGGGTCCATGAAGATTATACTCAAAAAAGGTTGAGAATCACTGTACTACACTATACAAAAATACATTTACAGATACAGTAAATACAGAAGTGATTTTTTTCTTTCTTTTTTTTCATTTTACTATTGTAAATTGATTTTGCAGTAGATATGTATGAACTTGGTATGCACCACAATACAGTATACTGTCAATTACAGTAAAACTAAATTCAGCATCCTCTGCACATTTGGCCAAATTTTATTACAGTATATAAGGTACTATAGCAGTGTATTGGTCTTCTGACACAAGACAGTCATTTCTCAGTTCTGCAAAATACAGTACAACAAATGGCTACAGAGAAAGTTGACAATTTAACCAACTATGATAACTTCGTTAGATGGTAAATCAATACAAAACATGGTTTTGGTGAGCGCTTTGTAATATGTATTCACATTAGATTTTAAAGCAACACAATTCGTTTGCAATAAGACAAACCAGATTCAAATTGCCCAGCAAATTTGTAAAGCAAAGAAAAATCATTTCTAGCTGATCAACATTATGAAAACTGGTAAAACCTTTAGGAACTTCAAAAGATAAAACAGCGAAACACCTAATATTACTTCCAATATTTCCAAATTATGTTCATTTTCATAGAGCGGGCCAATATCGTGACGATTATTTAAAATCAATCGGGAGAAGCAGATATCGTTATCGTGATAAAATACGATTAATCGTGCAGCCCTAATTTAATTTAATTTGACATTTGATATTCAACAGTATCCTTGACATTTATTCAACAGTGCTTTTGATCTGCCTGCATTGACACTATTCTTTAAAAGGAAAAATTATATACCAATTATCAATGTAAAGCTGCTTTGACACAATCTGCATTGTAAAAAGCGCTATATAAATGAAGGTGACTTGATTTGACTTGACAATCACAAGTTTGAGGGTGTACAGTGTGCTACAGTTTATTGTACATAGTGAAATTTCCCTCATCTAAAGTACTGGTACTGTGTAAGTTTAAAACCCCTGTAAATTATTCATTCAGCTCTCTCTCAGATTTTGACTGGTCTGTCATCAGTTTTGCTACCTAATGTTGTCATTGTTAAACATTTTGAGAAATGTGTTTTTGTTTTGATAACTGAACGAATGGTTTGGGAAACTGGGTCAACTGAATCACTTATAATGTGTTAGCAATCCAGAAAAGCTAAAATACATTTAGATTCTTACCTAACTACTTTCTGTGATCGGGATCTTCTTATTGATTTCATGTCACCGTTTCGCAGTGGTGTATAAAGTACTCGAAAACCATACTTGAGTAAAAGTATAGTTATCTTACCAGAAAATGACTTTGGTAGAAGTCAAAGTCACTGTTTAGAATGTTACTTGAGTAAAAGTTTTAAAGTATGTGATATTCTTTGTACTCAAGTACGAAAAGTATTTTTTTTTAATATTAAACGTACTTAAGTATTGAAAGTAAAAGTACAAGTAAATGTAAAATACAAAAGGAGCAAAAAATATAATTAAAAATTGTTCTAAACACAGTTTGAGCAGCAAGATTGTGTTCAGTTTTAAATCTTTCTTACATTTTGTTTCTTTGAATTAAAAAATGGCAAAATGTTTATTGTAATTTTTAAATATAAAAAATACTAATATATTAATTATACATTGATCGTTCATGTTAATTCATAGTGCATTATAACTAATGTAAGAGACAACTTTAAAATATAAAAATGTAAATGTCGAAATTAACAATGAACAATACTTTTATAAACCTTTAATTTACAAATGGACTCTTATTGTAAAGTGTTACCATTTCATAACAGCCATGCTTAAAACTTACCATCTTTACACACAAAATATAGCATGGGTCTATTATATGTACACATTATTTGCTTCTATTTTAGAAAACTTGATGATGATCTAATCAAGATATGTGTTACAGTGCCAATAAAAAGAACAAATCGAATACATTTCTGATAAATGTTTCTGTCGCTGCATGATGATGATACAGTTTAAATATGCAACTTCGCTGGATAGCGAATGCATACCAGCGAACAAATGGATATAAACTAATGCAAATGAATGGTAACAATCGTGACATTAAACAGTTGGTATTTTTGTCACATTAGTAGTACCTCAAGCGGTTAAAACAATGTTAGCCTCGACGGAGAACATACTACTGTTCTCCACTAATGCAGCTAAACTAATTACTTTATAATGATATGAAAACATGTACTGTAGTGTACACTGTATAACATACCGTTTTGTTGTTCGTTTTAAATCCGTTTTTGAAGTGTCCCGCTCTGTGCAGCGCGCAGCCTCACGTCACGTGTCAAAACAAACTATACGAGGCATCAGTCATAGTTTTTATTTCGCCTCTAGAGGTCGCTCTCGTACTGTATAATCTTCTCAGCCGCTCCAGCAGGTTGTGCGAGCACTTGCTTGCAGTCTGTGTTCTTCCGACTTTATTTTGTAGTAAGTAACGAAAATGCTTTGGGAAAATGTATCGGAGTAAAAGTATACATTTTATTTAGGAAATGTAGTGGAGTAAAAGTAAAAGTTGACAGAAATATAAAGACTCAAGTAAAGTACAGATTCTCTCAAAAAATACTTAAGTACTGTAACGAAGTATTATTACTTCGTTACATTACACCACTGCCGTTTCGTCAGATGACAAAAAGACCTTTATCCATGATGAAAGTGGAGCGGGCGGTCGGTGAATCAGCTCACAAAAAATAAAGAAAATTCAAGGACTTCTGAGTTAGCCGAGAAGCAGTAATTTTCCGATTCACGAACAAATGGAAAACAGTTCGTAAGTGAACTTGGCTGCACTATGTTTTTGACTCCCAAAGAACCGGTCCATAAGAGTCATTTGTTAATGAAGCTGACTACATTGGGTGCGCTGCGTGCGCGTGCAGCTTATTGAAAGATGTGTTTTCTTGCCATTGTTTTGCAATACACTGTCTTTTTTATGTCATCACATTGAAGCGCCGCTGCTGAAAAGCAGTAGTACTCGAAACACTGCTAAGATTTATATTTTATTCTCTGATAGTTTTGGGGTGGCAGACGGGGTGGAAACGCTTTTTCTTAGTAGATCCGCCCCTGATTACAGAATGTCATTTCTTAAGTGCATAATCCTATCTTAACTATGGAAAGGAAACGGGTATTACAGAAGCATCCTGACTGGACAAAAAATCCTAAAAGCTGTCTTAACTTTAGGACAACCCCACTGGTGTCCTAACTTTATACCTATTTGAAATCCAACAGTAGAAATCACAGTACAAAAGCCTTTTTTGAGAATGCCATTACATTTACTAATTATACAAGACAAAGAGCAGCGACAGTTGATAGTGGAGAGACTTTTGGAGGATTTAGAGGATGTGCTGTGCTTTGATTAAATAGTTCCTTATTTTCGTGAGCGAAGGTGAAAAAACAGCTAACATTACCTTTTCAACTGAACTTTCAATCTCTGCTGCACTGAAATTAAAAGCTTGCTGTTGTTTCTCCATTTTGATTTTAGGTTTACCTCAGAAGCAGTTTGCACTTCGTTGGTTGCTTGGAATAATTATTAATTTAATAGAATGTATGAAGTATTTCAAATTTTCATGTCGCAATTAATTGCTGAAGCTTTTATCATGGTATATGGTATTATCACAATATAGAATTAAGTTGCAAAAAAGTGTTGTCATAGTATAACAGGTTTAACCCTAAAAAACTGAGACGGCCGCCAGCAGCCAAAAAGAACTTGTTCTAAAATGTTTAATAACTTTTGAACCACTAATCCAATCTGTATGCTTTAAAATGTACCATAAACTTTACATCTGAAAAACAAGCGCGTATCCCTTTGGCGCAGAATACAGCGGTGTTGAGCATTTTATACGGTTGATGGGGAAAGTATTCTTAAATGCATTCATTTTAAGCAGTTTGTGATGGTAAGGTAGATTTCTCAGCTTTTGTCAAATAAATAATGATGATGATACATGTCAAGTCTGTGTCTCATGTTGAATGTGTCTAATAAAGCATGCTTTTCTGTGTAATAGTTCAGAAGACATAATTATATAAGTCTCGAGTCCTATGACAGAACACAAAACAATAACAGCATGTAACGTATAAATCTGAAACGTGCACACGGTTCATCTATGGCAGAGATGCCCGTGATGAACTCTGATTTGACCCTCCATGCAATAAAGGCGGAAAATATAGCCTATAAAAACATGCCATTGACGTGTGACAGTATGTGCTATTACTGTTTATTGAGGCACTTTCCAGAATATCACATTTAACCCTTGTGTTGTTGGGGATGTTTTCATCCATTATGGGGTGTTTTTGAGTCTTAATTTGGCCGCAACTTCAAAAATCATTCCATTTGCTGAAACACAGATGGTGACAAATCTTATTTTGATACATATTTTGGGAAAATGCTTTGAAAATTTTCAAAACCTCAAAAATAAACTGGGGGCAAATTTACTACCCTTTCGTTATGTTCGGGATGAAAACATTCACAATTTTTTTTTAATTTTTTTGCATAAATCTGTTAATCAACCTCAATCATGATCAAAACTACTAAATGTTTTTTAAAAAATCCAGAATTTTTATTCTTTAATTAACAAGTTCGTAAATGATGTCACTGGTTTGGGGAAAAACACACAAAATGTCTTATTTTCAATATAAAAAGTGATTGTGGACTGGATATTTTTTTACCTTTTATCAGGCTTAGGTATGTCAAAGATTAGTAACAACATTGACTTTGATGCATTGTTAGTTTTTGTGCAGCATCACATTTTAATTATTTCTCCCTCATTTACTGTTCGTTGCTGTTTTTGCCCCATTGACTTCCATTATAACGACATTTTTTGATTGCAGTCATGATACCATATAATCATGCATTCTGATAGTTGTTGGTTTTCCCTGTTGGGAAGAGGTCAAATTTGTAATTTTTACTGTTGATCACCAGGTGGCACCATTGACCCTTTAGATAGGCCTGTGCAAAAAAAAAAAAAAACTTTTATAACAGCATATTAGAGTGTGTGTGTGTGTGTGTGTGTGTGTGTGTGTGTGTGTGTGTATGTGTGTGTGTGAGAGAGAGAGAGAGACCTTATGCCAACTTACCGTGATGTATCTGAGAAAATCAAAATATGCGAAGTAGCAGGTCCATTCTGTGCCTGCATAAGATGAAATGCTTTACTGTACCAGCAGGTGGTAGTAGCTGAACTGCCAATCAGAATGATCATATGGCCCAACGATTTCTGACGCCGATTCAACATCGGCCGAAAAAAGACAAGGACCAACTTCAGTCGACAGTGCAGAACACACTGAGAAAACTTAGTCAGCCGACCGTCTGCTTGGTGTGCCTTTATGTCATCGCGAGGGTCCAGAACATGGATTCTGTGTTTTTTATGGTTTTTTATGGAGGAGATGATTGACCTCATTGTCAGCATGATCTCCATGGCTGCCGCACAATGAGAAACTGGAGTTGTTGCATTTCGGTTCATAATAAATTATGTTCATAAATCTGATGCAAAGTAAATTTTTTAAAGTGTAAACTGGCTTTACCATCATGAAAAGACAAGCTTTTCACACAGAGGCCGTCTGTACTTATCACCATCACAAGGCAGCAGGTGCATAAATACACTTACTTTGCTTTTGTTTACTCCATGTGGTTCTGAGAGCTGAGCAATTTCATTGGTCAGGCATGGAGATCTACTCTGATTGATAACTTTTGACAACGTTTAAGAGCACGGAAAGATTCACGATTGCACACTTCACAGTCTGACAGCGCGCATGAGGAGAGGCAGTTCATTTTTGAGAGCTTGCATCTTTTTCTGCGCATTACAATAATGCGCTCTCGACATTTGTAATTAAAATACGCCATAGAAACCTGCGGGTATGATTAAAATAATGCACAAAACCTGCAATCTCGTGCTGACATTCAGGCTCTGTAACTGAAACGTGAGTGACAGCAGGAGACGGGTGTGTCTTGTGTGTCAAACTCGCTGTTGAGGAGATGAGAGAATGAGAACGCGCCGCTGGTAAAATATCAGGGTTTTCATTGGTCAAAATAAAGTGGAACCGTTTGTTCTTTGCTGCTATAATATTATGGCTTTCCTCACACAAGAATCAGAACGGTTATTTAATCAGTAATTTAACTTCTCATCCCAGCAAAAATTTATTTTTCAAAATGTCTTATTTATACATCATCTCTAAATTGCAATTTTCCAGATCAAAGCTATTAAGGTTAATTTCTCTTCTGGGAATTTCATTGTGATTATATTCCATGTTACTTGGGGTGTGTATTTTTTAATCTTCACCGTTAACCCTATGATTATTCAGGTAGGGTAAAGATAAGGGAATCTAACCTGGCTAACCATAAAGTGCTCACCCGCCCACAGGTTTGTACAGTAGTTATACACAAATCCGCCGCAAACTCTATGGGCGCCGCCATCTTGCCTGCCACCATTACTGCGTGGCTGCAAAGTGTGACGGTGTGACACTTGCCGGTGCCCTCTAATGACATTTCAATGAAAGCGCATCCTGCTCATTAAAGAAACTGTCTGGTGAAAGGGAACATTGGGTAGATGATGTCAGGCAGTGGCCAAAACTTACCGATAAAGGTAATTTATTGACAACATAATGTAATAATGTAAAAATGTAATGTAATGTAATTAAGAAGTGTATTAATTGATGACAAGAATAAAACCGAACGCTGTCTAGCTGTGTTGCTAATATGTTCACAAAAGCTTCACAAGTATAATTATTAGGCCATCCTTAAAAATATTCTTGTTTGCCATAACCCGACCGACCCTGTCAATTTAGGACCGACCCAATTAATTATTTTTTCCCCCTTTTAGTCCGACTGATTTGCCGATTGTAACTGCGTTAAGACCCACAGATTTTTTTTTACTTTTTAAACAGCTAATACAAATGCAATGAAATGTGAGACACACGCAATTGACGCTTTTCACACACTCTCACGCCACACATCCATTTTCTCACGCACAGAAAAATCGCGAAGTAAGACCGACAGACTAGAACAGGTTACTTATGATAGAAAAAAAAATCTCAGCTCAGATTCTGTCAATTTTATTACGAAATTCAAACAATAAATACCATTTTGGTGCTTGTAAATGTGACATGCTAGAAATACAGATTAAAAAATATTACATCAAACAACGTATAATGTTATGTTCTTGTAAACATGTTTTTCAAAATGGATTTTTGTATTCACACTTACCTTCGTCTGAGGTAAATCTCTAAGAAATGACCGAACGCTGTCAGCTAGCAGTCACTCACACAGAACCTGTTTTGGCTGATATGTGTACTGTATTATATCTTTATTATATTTTTACTTATATCAATAAATAAAGTTGTTAATAAAGTTGTTATTTTAAATAATACTGCCAGCTGATAGGGCTCTCTGTATGTTTACAGCATTAAGTCAGGTGAGTTGTTTTTTTCTTGAGAAAAATGAATGCCTACCTTGTGTAGCCTACCTAATATTTATCCAAATGAGTCAATATTAAATCAAATCACAATAATAATTAAATAATAATTAGCAGCAAGGCACGCAGTAATGGCGGCGCTGCTTTACTTCCGTGTTTCGCCAGATTTGTGTATAAGTAAAGTCTCACAGGAGGCAATAGCAACAATAAAAACACTTACTGGAGGTAATCCGCCAAAATCCAGTCAGTCAGTAACCGATCACTACCATTCACTACCATAGTAGGAAAAATAAATACTATGGTAGTAAATGGGGAGAGAGATCTGTTTGGTTACTGACATTCTTCCAGATGTGGAAGTAACGAATTACAACTACTCATGTTTGTTACTGTAATTAAGTAGCTTTTTTGGGTTTTTGTACTATTCATTATTGCAGTAATGACTTTATGAACTTCTTTACTTGCAAGATTGATAATATTAGAGAGAAAATTAAAAACATGCAACCGTCTACAGTTTCGCTTCAGACAGTGCACTGTAGTGTCCCTGAGGTAAAACTAGAATCATTCGCCGCTATAGGAGAGGAAGAATTATCTAAACTTATCAAATCATCAAAATCAACGACATGTATGTTAGACCCAATGCCGACTAAACTACTGAAAGAAATGCTTCCAGAGGTCGTAGCTCCACTTCTTGATATAATTAATTCATCCTTAACACTAGGATACGTGCCAAAAACCTTTAAACAGGCTATTATCAAACCTCTTATTAAAAAACCTCAACTAGATCCGAGAGATTTAGTAAATTACAGGCCAATCTCGAATCTACCTTTTCTGTCAAAGATACTAGAAAAGGCAGTTTCAACAAAACTGTGCTCCTTTTTAGAAAGAAATGGAATCTGAGGATTTCCAGTCAGGATTTAGACCATACCATAGTACTGAGACTGCTCTCGTTAGAGTTACAAACGATCTACTCCTATCATCCGATCGTGGCTGTATTTCTCTATTAGGGCCCTATTTTAACGATCTGAAACGCAAGTGTCAAAGCGCGAAGCGCAAGTAACTTTGTGGGCGGGTCTCGGCGCTGTTGCTATTTTCCCGGCGGGATAAATGGCTCTTGCGCCCGGCGCAAATCTAAAATGGGTTGGTCTGAAGTAGCTTCATTATTCATAGGTGTGGTTTGGGCGTAACGTGAAATAAACCAATCAGAGCGTCATCCAACATTCCCTTTAAAAGCAGGTGCGCAAGTTCCATTATGGATTGCTATTATTATGGCGTATTTACCAGGCGCACGCCAGGAGCGGTTCACAGCCGAGGAGACTGATGTTCTTGTAAGAGCAGTGAAAGACAGAGAAGTTGTGTTGTATGGGGATGGGAGAAACCCACCCAAATAGCGTCGGTTAAACAGGTTTTTTCACATCTTCGTGGCACACCACAATGATTTCCGTCATCTCATGTGTTAATATTTTTTAGTGTAACATATGATTTGCAAAAATAACTGTTGCATCTGTGTAGATTACATGAGCAAAGTGTATGCGCGTTGTGCACGCTTTACATTATGGTCAAGCATGCGCCCTTAAAATAGCATAATGAACAACGCGCAACGCGCCACTGACTTTAGACTAGGTTTTTTCTGGTCAGTGGCGCAATTGTTTAATGGAACAGCAAAATAGCACCAGGGATTGTTTGCGCCGGAACACGCCTCCTTTTTTGCGCAGAACCGCCCAGGGAGCGCAAGTTCATTCACTAGTATAGCGACGTGCTTCTGTGGAGGGAAAAGCGCGCTTTGCGCGGGTGCAAAATAGGAATGACACATGCGTCGGTGTACAAAGTCAATTGCGCTGGGTGCAAGATAGGGCCCATAGTGTTATTAGATCTCAGTGCTGCTTTTGACACTATCGATCACAACATTCTTTTATAAAACTATATTGGCATTAGTGGAATTGCTTTGGCATGGTTCAAATCGTACTTATCTGACCGTTATCAGTCTGTAGTAGTTAATGAAGAGATGTAGTATCGATCACAGGTTCAATATGGAGTACCACAAGGCTCAGTACTAGGACCGTTGCTTTTCACTCTGTACATGCTGCCCTTAGGAGAGATAATTAGGAAGCATGGTGTTAGTTTTCACTGCTACGCTGACGATACTCAGCTCTATATTTCCTCGCGCCCTGACGAAACCTACAAATTCACAAAACTAACAGAATGCATAGCTGATATTAAAAACTGGATGACAAGAAATTTCTTATTATTAAATTCAGAAAAAAACTGATATCCTAATATTTGGACCAAAAACTTCCTTACGAAAAAACCTTGAATACTCTCTAACACTTGACGGGTGCTCCATTAAATCTTCGTCCTCAGTTAGGAACCTGGGTGTGCTCTTTGATACCAATCTTTCATTTGAAAGTCATGTTTCTAGTATCTGTAAAACCGCCTTCTTCCATCTAAAAAATATATCTAAATTACAACATATGCTCTCAATGACAAATGCGGAACAGTTGGTTCATGCATTCATGACCTCAAGACTAGATTATTGTAACGCTCTACTGGGTGGTTGTTCTGCTCAGCTTTTAAACAGACTACAGTTGGTCCAAAATGCGGCAGCTAGAGTTCTTACTAGAACCAGAAAGTATGACCATATTAGCCCAGTTCTGTCAACATTACATTGGCTCCCTATTAAACATCGTATAGATTTTAAAATCTTGCTACTTACTTATAAAGCTCTAAATGGTTTAGCTCCCCAGTACCTAAGTGAGCTCTTAATGCATTATAGTCCTTCACGTTTATTGCGATCTCAGAATTCAGGCCAGTTGATAATACCCAGAATATCAAAATCAACTGAAGGCGGCAGATCCTTTTCCTATTTAGCACCTAAACTCTGGAACAATCTTCCTAGCATTGTTCGGGAAGCAGACACACTCTGTCAGTTTAAATCTAGACTAAAAACACATCTCTTTGCTCTTGCATACACATAACACATTATCAATACATTAACATTTTTCAAATCCGTTAAAGGATTGTTACGCTGCAATAATTAGGTCGGCCGGAACCGAGAACATTTCCTATAACACTAGAAATACCTGTACATCAGAATAAGAATGGCATCTACGCTAATATCTGTCTCTCTGCTTATCCTGAGGTTTTCCGGGTGCTGGATCCAGGCCGTATCCAGATCAGATGGAGAACCTGCGTCTGGACCTGACTACAATGTAGCCCAGGAGACAATGGGCCTACAGATCCAGTTCTGGCTGCATCTATAATTCAGATTTTTAATCCCCGTATCCGCATACATATATTTATATATAACCTATTTTTAATCTCTATAATAAAAATGTATAATTCAGATTTTACATATATATATCTTCCAAGGGGTTTTTTCCCTCCTAGGACTTTTTTCCCAGTGTTAGCATGCTGGGTTCCCATTCAGTCGGTCACGTTCGACGTACGTCGGACAGACCGACGAATAGGAATCTCGCTAGAGAGGCCAATCTACTTCGAGTGTAACTAAACGAGCCAATGCACATTGGCATGTAATCATATGCATCAGCTGTTGCCTCGCAGCGCGGGTATATAATGAGCAGCAGGTGCGTTGCATCTTCAGCTTTTCGCTTCGGAGCCAAACCTTCCATGAAGACAGCTACTGAAAGCGAGTGTGGTGAACGAGTCTCTCTTCAAGACGTCTCTTTGTTGCGAGGTGCAGGCGGACAGCGCAGCAGCGGGGACGATTCTCCTTTTGTTTTTGTTTTTGCCTTTGGTTTGATTGAGCAAAGCTGTAATCAGCGTGAAGGCCGTTCTCACGGCTGGTGAAACGGTGCGCCTAGAGCGCTAAAAAGCTGTTGTTACAGCTGGTAAGAGGAGCGCCTGCAAAGAGAGTGCACACGACAGGCTGCACATTCCCTGTCTGTGCTGCAGCGGCTATTCCCCTGCGTGCTTCAGCACCTAAAAGAGTCAGTCCTTGAAAGAGCTAACACGAGTAGTTTGCGTCTTTTTAAAGATGTCGTTCTACTTGTGTGTTTTTTGATGCGGTCATTACCTGGCGCCTCGGGATGGTCACCAGCGCTGTATCGCGTGCTTGGGCTTAAGGCACGCTGAGGCAGCGTTTGTGGATGAGTCATGTACCCATTGTGGGAAGATGACCATCGCGGAGTTGCGGTCGAGACTCCACTTTCTGCAAAGGGGTGGAGTCCCGGTCCCGACGCCTCGCTCCAATCCTCCTCAGAGGGTTGCTGCGAGCGGCGGGGCTGGTGACTTGAGGATAACGGTGAGCGCGCTTCCTTCGGGGAACCAACCCCCTAGGAACCCTCCCCCCTCGTGCGCTCCGCAGCCAGTAGAGCTGCCGGGGGAGCGCGGTGGACCGCCCCAGAGGTGTGTACCATCCGTTTCCTTCGGAGCTCCCCCAGACGACCGGATGTCGATCGCTGCATCGGAGGGTGAGCCTGATACTTCTGGGGAGGATGAGTCGGCGCAGTTGCCTCCTTCGGGGGTGACAACTGTGCCCGACACGGACCCGGAAATGATGGCTATGCTTTCCCGGGCCGCCAACAGGGTTGGGCTCGTGTGGAATCCTCCACCGTGTCCCGAACCCTCGAGGTTGGATGACTGGTATCTCGGGGTGGCCAGGGCTGGTTCTCAGCCCCCCACCCCAGTGCCCTTCTTCCCGGAGGTGCATGAAGAGCTCACAGGCACGTGGACGGCACCTTTTACTGCCCGAAACCGTGTCGGTGGGTCCTCCTCCCTCACCACCCTTGATGGCGGGGCAGCGAAGGGTTACACGCGCATACCCCCTGTGGAACGGGCCGTTGCTATGCAACTGTGCCCTAACTCCACCTGGCGGGGGGAGCCGTCTCTCCCTTCCCGGGCCTGTAAGTACTCGTCGGATCTTACCGGCAGGGCTTATCAGGCCTGTGGGGAAGCTGCCTCTGCCTTACACGCTATGGCGTTGTTGCAGGTCCATCAGGCCAAGCCACTGAGGGACCTGCACGAGGGTGGTCATGATCCACCAGTTCTCCAAGAACTTCGTGCCGCGACGGACCTCGCGCTTCGAGCGACGAAGGTTACGGCGCGGTCAGTGGGTCGTGCGATGTCCACTATGGTGGTCCAGGAACGCCATCTCTGGCTGTGTCTTGTGGACATGAGGGATACCGACAAGGTCAGGTTTCTTAATTCCCCCGTGTCCCAGACCGGCCTTTTCGGCGACGCTCTCGAGAACTTTGCCCAACAGTTCTCGGCTGTACAAAGGCAGTCTGAGGCCATCAGTCACATCCTGCCGAGGCGGTCAGCTGCTGCACCTCCACCGCCGGCGACACCTCAGACTACCCGTCGCCGAGGGCGCCCCCCTGCAGCCGCCCCCGCTCCCGCGCCCCAGCAGCAGCAGCCTCCATCCAAGCGGCGCCGTGGAGCCGGTCGCGGGCGGGGTGCCCAGCCCGTCCAGCCACCCCCCAAGAAGAAGGGTGGCAAGGCCAAGTCCAAGCGACCCGGAGATGGAGGGGACTGCTCTTCAGGAGGTGGTGACTGCACCGCTCCTTCCCCCGGAGGAGGGCCGGGTGGAGAATCTTTTGTTGTTTCCTTTTGTTCAAATTTTCAATAAAAGAGCAGTTTCCTTTATCTCCGGGTCCGAAGAGGGGTCGGAGAGCAGTGGGAGGGCTAGAACCTCACCACTCTCATCCACCTCTTCTGTCGCCAGCGGACAGCAGCGAGCAGCAGGTAAGCAAATCCTCGACTGCTCCCTCTGTCCACCCGTGGAAGCAGGTAAGTGTTGCACAGCACACTGTGACCCCGCTTCGGGCCGCCTCACACAGAGAGCCTCCCGGGCCGCGTCCCTGCGTTCCACCTCGCTGCCCCGCGGCGGGTACGCCGGTGGTCCCCTTGGTGCCGCTGGTGCGGTCTCTGGGAGCCTGGCTAGCGCTCCCCAGTCCGTCTCGCTGGCTCCTCCGGACCATCAGGCTCGGCTATGCGATTCAGTTCGCCCGGCGTCCCCCCAAGTTCAGGGGCGTCCTCTTCACTTCAGTGAAAGATGTCGATGCCCCTGTTCTGCGTGCGGAGATCGCAGTCCTACTGGCGAAGGACGCGATAGAGCCGGTCCCTCCAGCCGATTTGAGGTCAGGGTTCTACAGCCCCTACTTCATTGTACCCAAGAAAAGCGGCGGGTTACGACCGATCTTGGACCTGCGAGTTTTGAATCGGAGCCTTCACAAGCTACCGTTCAAAATGCTTACGCAGAAACGCATTTTCGAGTGCATCCGTCCCCGAGATTGGTTTGCAGCTATCGACCTGAAGGACGCGTACTTTCATGTTTCGATTCTTCCACGACACAGGCCATTCCTGAGATTCGCGTTCGAAGGTCGAGCATATCAGTACAGAGTCTTACCCTTCGGGCTGGCCCTGTCTCCCCGCGTCTTCACGAAAGTCGTGGAGGGAGCCCTTGTTCCCATGAGAGAACAGGGTGTTCGCTTTCTCAACTACCTGGACGACTGGCTCATTCTAGCACAGTCTCGGGATCAGTTGTGCGAACACAGGGACTTAGTGCTCAGGCACCTCAGCCAGTTGGGGCTTCAGGTCAACTGGGAGAAGAGCAAACTCGCCCCAGTGCAGAGGATCTCTTTTCTCGGTATGGAGTTGGATTCGGTCGAACGGGTAGCACGCCTCACAGAGGAACGTGCTCGGTCGGTGTTGAACTGCCTGAATACGTTCAATGGCAGGACAGCGGTCCCACTGAAGTTCTTTCTCCTGGGGCATATGGCGGCTGCAGCGGCTGTAACACCGCTCGGTCTGCTTCATATGAGACCGCTTCAGCACTGGCTTCACGGCCGAGTCCCGAGATGGGCATGGCAACACGGCACGTTCCGGGTGCCAATCACTCAGGAGTGCCGCCGTACCTTCAGCCCGTGGTCGGACCTCTTGTTTCTTCGGGCAGGAGTCCCTCTAGAACAGGTGTCCCAGCATGCTGTGGTCTTCACAGATGCTTCTACCACCGGCTGGGGTGCCACGTACAACGGGCATGCAGTCTCAGGGGTTTGGACGGGACCCCATCTGCATTGGCACATCAATTGCCTTGAGTTGCTGGCAGTACGCCTTGCGCTGAGCCGCCTCAAAGGCCTGCTTCGCGACAAGCATATACTGGTCCGTACGGACAACACTGCGACCGTTGCGTACATCAACCGTCAAGGTGGTCTACGCTCCCGTCGCATGTCGCAAATCGCCCGCCATCTCCTCCTGTGGAGTCGGAAGCATCTGAGATCGCTTCGCGCCATTCATGTCCCCGGTGTGCTCAACCATACTGCTGCCATATCCGCTTACCACGACCACATAGATGGCAAATCTGTTGGTCAGCACGACCTGGTCATCAGGTTCCTTAGGGGGGCGAGACGGTTAAATCCTCCTCGTCCCCCCTCCATACCCTCTTGGGTCTTAGACCATACCATAGTACTGAGACTTCTCTCGTTAGAGTTACAAACGATCTACTCCTATCATCTGATCGTGGCTGTATTTCTCTATTAGTGTTATTAGATCTCTTTTGACACTATCGATCACAACATTCTTTTAAAAAGACTTGAAAACTATATTGGCATTAGTGGAATTGCTTTGGCATGGTTCAAATCATACTTATCTGACCGTTATCAGTCTGTGGTAGTTAATGAAGAGATTTCGTATCGATCACAGGTTAAATATGGGGTACCACAAGGCTCAGTATTAGGACCGTTGCTTTTCACTCTGTACATGCTGCCCTTAGGAGAGATAATTAGGAAGCATGGTGTTAGTTTTCACTGCTACGCTGACGATACTCAGCTCTATATTTCCTCGCACCCTGACGAAACCTACAAATTCACAAAACTAACAGAATGCATAGCTGACATTAAAAACTGGATGACAAGAAATTTCTTATTATTAAATTCAGAAAAAACTGATATCCTAATCTTTGGACCAAAAACTTCCTAACGAAAAAACCTTGAATACTCTCTAACACTTGACGGGTGCTCCATTAAACCTTCGTCCTCAGTTAGGAACCTGGGTGTGCTCTTTGATACCAATCTTTCATTTGAAAGTCATGTTTCTAGTATCTGTAAAACCGCCTTCTTCCATCTAAAAAATATATCTAAATTACGACATATGCTCTCAATGACAAATGCGGAACAGTTGGTTCATGCATTCATGACCTCAAGACTAGATTATTGTAACGCTCTACTGGGTGGTTGTTCTGCTCGGCTTTTAAACAAACTACAGTTGGTCCAAAATGCGGCAGCTAGAGTTCTTACTAGAACCAGAAAGTATGACCATATTAGCCCAGTTCTGTCAACATTACATTGGCTCCCTATTAAACATCGTATAGATTTTAAAATCTTGCTACTTACTTATAAAGCTCTAAATGGTTTAGCTCCCCAGTACCTAAGTGAGCTCTTAATGCATTATAGTCCTTCACGTTTATTGCGATCTCAGAATTTAGGCCAGTTGATAATACCCAGAATATCAAAATCAACTGAAGGCGGCAGATCCTTTTCCTATTTAGCACCTAAACTCTGGAACAATCTTCCTAGCATTGTTCGGGAAGCAGACACACTCTGTCAGTTTAAATCTAGACTAAAAACACATCTCTTTGCTCTTGCATACACATAACACATTATCAATACATTAACATTTTTCAAATCCGTTAAAGGATTGTTACGCTGCAATAATTAGGTCGGCCGGAACCGAGAACATTTCCTATAACACTAGAAATACCTGTACATCAGAATAAGAATGGCATCTACGCTAATATCTGTCTCTCTGCTTATCCTGAGGTTTTCCGGGTGCTGGATCCAGGCCGTATCCAGATCAGATGGAGAACCTGCGTCTGGACCTGACTACAACGTAGCCCAGGAGACAATGGGCCTAAAGATCCAATTCTGGCTGCATCTATAATTCAGATTTTTAATCCCCGTATCCGCTTACATATATTTATATATAATCGATTTTTAATCTCTATAATAAAAATGTACAATTCAGATTTTGATCTCCATATCCATTTACATATATTATATATATCTTCCAAGGGGTTTTTTTCCCTCCTAGGACTTTTTTCCCAGTGCTAGCACGCTGGGTTTTTCTCCTAGGGGGTTTTTTCCACCCCTGGAAGTCAGCCGACATTGGCTTAATGTAGCACCATCTTGTATATGTTACATATTACCACGCTTGTTTGTACAGTTTTAACCACTTCCCTATTTTTCTGTGCTTCTAATATGTAAAGCTGCTTTGAAACAATTACCAATTGTAAAAGCGCTATATAAATAAATTTGACTTGACTTGACTTTGCATTTCTTGCTGAACTGTGTTTGGCTTACTCACAGCCTGGCCATCCCCAAAGGAAGCACTGGTACATATTATTTTTTCCACTCAATTATGTCGTTCAAACGACATAATTTCTCGTGAAAAATTACGATTTATCTGATCTATAATAGAGCTCCTTTAGCCTAGATAAGTTTATAAGTTCAATTCACATTTATTTGTATAGCGCTTTTCACTACATAGGCCTATAGTTTTAAAGCAAATTTATAGGAAATGCATGTCAACATTACAATTTAGAGTAAGCTGTTATCAAAGGTGACTGTACATGTTATGCAATTTCAGAAATGTAGCCTATAGCTACATAGGCTATATGTATGCATTGTAAGGCTTGATTTTCCTGCTAAACGAAAACTGAGATCAAGCATCCTGCAATAAAGCAATAAAGCGTATCCGGAGAGAAGATCTTAAAAGAATAGCATAGCAATGCCTTGCCCCCACACATCTACAGTATGCAGGGTGGTGTCTCTTCTCCTCTCCCCCAAAACAGTTGTTGGTGTAGTAAATATTTATGATCCTTTTGTTCTGGTCTGTATATAAGGTAAAGTGCAAAGCAGTCATGTGGGACCTTCTGCAGGCCCCCACAGAGGTGGGTGAATGTCCTCACCCATCCCTGTGTATATATGCATTTCTTTGAGTAATCGATATTATGCATTTATCATTTCTGAATTGGCTTCTAATTGTCTAATTGTAATGTAATTGGCATCATATATTTTTACTTGACAAATAAAATGTTATATTTGGTTGATTCTGTATTATTCTTAATCCATTATTTCTAGTAGATCAAAGCGAAGGTATTACCTCAAATCTGTGTTCAGGATTGTTCATACGAAAGGTTTAATAGATGGAGCATGGGGCACGTCAATTAAATCCATTTCGATTTCTGACAATCACTGCCTTAAATAAGTTGCAGTTTTCGTAAATATATAAAAACTATGCTTTTTGTTACGAGTAAGCAGAGCGCGACCGACTTAAAGGTAGATATTTACCCTGCATCCAACGTTTAAGGTCAGACTGACGAGTTTGTGTCCGGGAAGAGTGCTCAAATCGGCCGAAGTAACTCTTCTAAAGCGATACCGGGACTGCAGTGAACGAAATAATTGAAGATAAGGTAATCAGAATAATCGAATATCTAAATTAATACATAACAAATGATGAATTTCTGATTGGAAACACAACCTAGGTGTAAGAATCATTTGAAATTGGAATCAGATTAAGCGAGTGAAATTAAGTGCACTTAATAGAGACACTGAAAAGGCATACACGCGTTAACCTTCGCCAGGGGGCGTCGGAGTCCGTTTTTGGGCCGATGCAGGGTTCCTTACAAAGTGGTGACCCCGACGTGATCTCCCATATCCTGTTGGCGAGTGTCTTTTCAGTGGAAAATTGGGATTTGCAACAAGTAAGAGGCTTGATCATCTTCTCTTTCTTCAGCTGTGGTAAGTCCATTCTTATTTGCCTTTTAGAAGTGTTGAGGGAAAGATAGCTGCATCCTACACATTAGTAGAATGGGTCGGCATACCCATAGATTTAAGACCGGAGACCGAAATCCGGTGGGGCTGGAGAATTAGACAACCACATGTTATCAGGGACATGATAGCGGCAGCGTAGATGAGAAATGATATCCCTTGCTTTAAACTTTAAAGATCTCCTTGTTTGCCTAAGCAACAAGAGATTAACCTAAATATATAATAACATCATCCAAATTTTATTCTGGTATTCAACAGAGGACTGTAAATTGAAACCTAAATTCTGAGGTAAAGAATGCCCAGTTACATGTTTATTTGCCTTGTTGCAACGATGTTGCAACACTGAAAATAAGCAAATGGTCACGTTGTGGAAAAATCTTGTGATTGGATAAGCCAAAAGATAACAAGGGAGAAAAATCTCACTGAAATCCTTTGTGTTTGAAATGTTAAGCTGGACAAAACAATGTTGTAAAACTAAAATGTTTTCAAAAGAAAAGATTTGGGTATAATTCTGTCTCAGTCCTGGAGAGTTGCTGCCATGCAGAAGTCCTAGAGACTGCAATTAGGAAAATACACTAAATTTTAAAACTGATGTATATAATGATAATTATAATGTCACTGAGAGACTTGTAACCAAGCCTGAGGGTTTCACCCATTCAGAGGACATGCTCAGTTTGTCTTTGTTTCATAAAAGAAATTTAGATGAATCATATCACTTTGTAATTGTACAAGAGGTGCTAAGAAAGTTTACGACTGATGTCACAAATGGTGTAAACAGCACTGGTTAAGCACTCAGTCTTATAAAACATATCTTTTACATTGGTCTTAGTTCAAACTTTAAAATTATTGCTCTCTTGTATGTTGTTCAGTGTCTTAAAAGAAACTGAAAAAACAAACAGACCAACAATTAATCTTTGTGCTCTCAATCAACCCTGTGTTTGTCCAACCTTTATTTTCATATCCAAATAGATTCTCAGGAGAATGTAATTGATAACATCTTAGCCCAAAAATAAGAAAATTGTGTCCAATTCTATATTGTAGTCACAAAAATCTTAAAATTGAGCAAATGATTTGACCCAATATTCACAGCATCAAAGTCTATAACTGTTTCCAGTTTAGCCTGTTGCTGTGAACAATGCAATGCCATCACAGCTGTAGCTGCAGGGCTAGATGCCTTCTAAAAGATCAGTGAGGTGATAAGTCACTCTTCACAAATTACTCAGCCAAGACCCTCTTTATACCAGCAAATACAATTATTTTTATTTATACTATTTTAATATAATATAATTTATATTATGATCACATCATGATATATTATATTATGATGGCCAGGGATGGCCTTTAATCTCATGATGATTCAAGCAATGGTGTGGAAGAAGAAAGAATTTTGGAAAAGAGCAGAAGGAATTAGAATGTAGTAAGATGGAATCAGAATGTAGACAGAAGTTGGAAGCACTATTGGTGCTGAAAGAATTGTAAGGGATCAACAGAAGGATTCACATTTGTAATTGTGTTAGACACATTGTTCTCACAGAACACACATTCTAGTTGTTTGTGCTACATGTGCACCTAGACTAGTTGAGTTTATTCTTTAAAACACATGACTGCTTTACTGTAAGTGATGCGTTGACACACTTAGGTTTGAGGTTAGATGATATGCATTTTAGACCTATTTCTTGTGTAAGTTGGAATAACTAGTACTGAAATAGTACAACATGTGTATCTGTGTTAAATTTGTTTGTCTCCTAAGTGGAACACTCAGCTATCCTCCATATAGCTGCAGTTAAACTATGCACAGGAGCATAGAATAGCCATAAGGCTACAATGTACTTCACAATTGCATTAAATAAATTAAGAAAAATGGAAGAAATAAATAAAATGAATGGGAAATAATTTCTTTATCTTCTATCGGTGCAAGAATCTTTATTGAGAAAATTACAATGACCAGTATTTATCAACTAAAATAATCAACCCAATTGTCATATCTTGAATAGGCTAAATCCATTCAAGATCAAAACATGAATTAAAAATTTAATTCTATTGATCTGTAACCCAGTGACAAGAGGAAGTATAAGTTTTGATTTTCCTTTGCAACAAAACCACAAACAAAGTGGACAAAGTGTTAGCAAACTCTTCTCTGAGAGCGCTGGATCATATGGGATCTGATCAGGGAAGTTATTTTACTGGACATGTAATTAAAGTTGTGTGAAATGTTAATATCAGGCAGAAACTCTTCTGTTTTTACAGACCACAGAGGTCCAAATGGTCAAGTATTTGAAGGACACCATAAATATCAATTGCTAAACAAACAGCACAACACCACAAAAGGGGATCTAGAGTCCTAATCACAGATCTAACTAATGTGAGATTCCCCCGAGACCCGGGTGTGGTAATGCTCACGAGACAACAGACTGTGTAAGCACAGCTGCAATAGCAACTCAAAGTACAAGATTCTCTGACAATGCTTAAACACCAGCAGTCAGATCTGACCACTGTTTTACGATGCGTCTCTAAGCACCTTTACCTTATTTTTATTACTCTCAGGTTAGGTAAGAAAGTCAAATCTGACCTAAGTTATAAACATTTTAAAAATACTTACAATCAGACAGAAGACTTCTCCGTGGTCTGTTCAGGCTCAACGACTTAAATTAATGCCACATGAGGCCAAGTTTAGTTATAAGGTTATAAGTTCATTTATTTATTACATTAATACTACTAGCATTACATATATTCTACTAACATTCTATACAAGTAATTAAATAAAGTATAAGTATTGAAAAGTTCTTCAGTCAAGGCAATATCAGCGATGGAGGCATCATTAGCTGGTTCTGGTGTCGGAGGTACAGCCTCAGGTGTGAAGCAGCCCCTCCTGCTCTCTTCATGGTCCAGCCTTTTATAGACTATCTGACCAGTTGATGTCATCTTCTTGGGAATTCCCCTCATATGTCTATATATAGAGGCCTGTTTCTTTGTTCTGGACTCTATTCCTCTGCTGCGTCCTGAGTGTCACGGTTCATGAATCCGCTGTCTCATTCTGGTGTCTGTGTGATGGTGTGGGTGTGTCACCTGATTGTTTTGTGTGGGCGTCGCCGCTGATTGTTGATCAGCGGCAGCTGTGAGCAATTACCATCTGCCTATATAACGCCTTGTCTTTCGTCTCTTGTTTGTCAGATCGATGTACGGTGTCCGCGTGTTGTTTCCTGTGTTGCTTGTTGTGTGTTTCCCTGGACTGGACTTTGATTCATTGCTTCCTGGTTTTCGTGTTCTCGTTGGATTACTCTCTGGACTTCACGCACGGATTACTTCACGGACACTGCTCTTCGGTCATCACTCTTCACGGATCTTCACCGCCCATCGACGTCCCTGTGTTACCACTCTCCTGCTGACTGTTATATGTTCTTTGTGTATGTTGAATCTGACTACCTTCGGTGTGAAGCTCTATTAAAGAGATTTAACTTGCATCTGCATCCTTCCTTCATTCCGTGACAGAACGATCTGACCAATATGGATGCAGCGAGTTCAGCAGCTTTAACGGAGTTCATCAACCACAGCATCTCCCGCATGGACCAGCAGCAGGAGAGCATCACTTCCACCGGACGCGCTGTCCAAGCGCTGGTAACACAGGTGTCCGAGCTCTCCCGGGAACTTCAACAACTTCGCGCTCCCACTGCGCCACCCACACCGCCTGTTCCCCCGCGTCGCTGGAGCGACGCGATCTACCGGAGCCCCGCCTGCCTGTGCCCCAGAGTTACGCCGGTGAGCCAGAGTTTTGCAGAGCTTTTCTGAATAAGTGTTCCCTGCATTTTTCTCTGCAGCCTCGTACATTCGAGCATGAGGAATCCAAGGTGGCGTTCGTCCTTACATTGTTGACTGGGAAGGCGGCTTTATGGGGAACGGCGGTGTGGGAGAATAAAGACCCATGTTGTTCCTCGTTCCAGGCACTCTCCACCGAGATGAAGAGGGTGTTCGACCGTGCGGTGGCAGGAAAGGAGGCCGCTCGACAGCTTACCGAACTCAAGCAGGGCAGCCGCACGGTCGCGGATTATGCCATCCAGTTCCGCACCCTCGCGGCGGAGTGCCGTTGGAACGAGGAGGCGCAGTGGGATGTGTTCCTGCATGGGCTGGCCGGCCGTATTCACCGCGAGATTTACACCCTGGACCTTCCTCAGACTTTCAACGGGCTGGTTGATCTCGCTTTACGGGTGGATTCCCGCCTCCAGAAACTGGAGTTTTTGGAGGTCCCCAGCACCAGACTACAGGGAGCGGAGGGCCGGACGGCCAGCGCTGCTAATACGGTCGGTCCCGCCACAGATCCTGAGCCCATGCAGGTAGGGAGAGCTCGGCTTTCCCGGGAGGAGAGAGAAAGGCGGAGATCCCTGGGCTAATGCCTATACTGTGGAGCATCGGGACATCTTCTCAGGTCTTGTCCAGTAAAAGACCAAGCCCGATAGTAAACTCGAGGCTACTATCGGGCGGGATCTCCGCTGAGAAGTCCTCACCATCACCTCTTCTCCCGGTAAGACTGAGATGGGCGTCTCACAACATCACCTGCAATGCACTCATTGACTCCGGGGCTGAGGGGAACTTTATGGACACCAGTTACGCACTACAGCATGGACTACCCATCTCTTCACTTACTCACCTGGTTACAGTCAACGCACTCAATGGTCAACGTCTTCCTAACATCTCTCAGATCACGGATTACGTCACCCTCACCACCTCCGGTAACCACAACGAGAGGATTCAGTTCATGCTTTTGGACTCACCGCAAGCACCCGTAGTTCTCGGACACCCCTGGCTCACCAAGCACAATCCTCGGATCGACTGGCAACTCAACACCATCACCGAGTGGAGCACTTTGTGTCACAGGTCTTGTCTTAAGTCTGCTTGTCCCACTGTGTCTGTCTCTGTGTTACAGGAAAAGGCTGCGGATTTGTCTAACGTGCCCGCGGAGTATCTGGACCTGAAGGAAGTGTTCAGTAAGTCCCGTGCTGCTTCTCTCCCTCCGCATCGTCCCTATGACTGTGCCATAGACTTAGTTCTGGGTAAGTCTCCGCCTAAGGGCAAATTATACTCTCTGTCTGTTCCCGAGAGGGAGGCCATGGAGAAATACATTTCTGATTCTCTGGCAGCTAAGTTCATCCGCCCTTCCTCTTCTCCAGCGGGGGCGGGGTTCTTTTTTGTGGGGAAGAAGGACGGATCTCTGCGACCTTGTATTGATTACCGAGGGTTGAACAACATCACGGTAAAGAATACTTACCCTTTGCCGTTGATGTCTTCAGCCTTTGAGAGGTTGCAGGGAGCGTCCGTTTTCACTAAATTGGACTTGAGGAACGCTTATCATTTGGTCCGCATTAGGAAGGGGGATGAATGGAAGACCGCTTTTAACACCCCTAGAGGGCACTTTGAATACTTGGTTATGCCCTTCGGGCTTTCCAACTCGCCCGCGGTCTTCCAGGCACTCGTCAATGACGTGTTGAGAGACATGGTTGATCAGTTCATTTATGTCTACCTGGATGACATATTGATATTTTCGTCGTCTCTCCAGGAACATGTTCAACACGTCAGACGAGTGCTCCAGCGTCTGCTAGAGAATGGGCTTTTTGTCAAGGCGGAGAAATGCGAATTTCATGCACAGTCTGTTTCCTTTCTAGGGTACATCGTCTCGTCCGAGGGAATTCGAATGGATCCTGACAAGGTTAAGGCTGTGGTGGATTGGCCAAGTCCAGATTCCCGTAAGGCCCTACAGCGGTTTCTGGGGTTTGCCAATTTTTACCGGCGTTTTATTCGCAATTTCAGCCAGCTAGCCGCGCCTCTGACCGCCTTGACCTCACCACGAACGACCTTCAGGTGGTCAGATGCAGCTCAGGTTGCATTTGCCAAACTGAAGAGCCGCTTCGTTTCGGCTCCCATTCTTATCGCCCCTGATCCTTCGCGTCAGTTCGTGGTGGAGGTCGATGCGTCAGAGGTGGGGGTAGGAGCAGTTCTTTCCCAGCGGGCGCCCTCGGACGAGAAGATGCATCCCTGCGCGTATTTTTCTCATCGTTTGTCTCCCGCTGAACGCAATTATGACATTGGTAACAGAGAGTTGTTGGCAGTCAAATTAGCGTTGGAAGAGTGGCGTCATTGGTTGGAGGGATCGGGGGTGCCCTTCATCGTTTGGACTGATCACAAGAACCTAGAATATATTCGATCGGCCAAAAGACTCAACTCCAGGCAGGCTCGGTGGGCACTTTTTTTCGGACGTTTTGACTTTGCTCTATCGTACCGCCCGGGCTCCAAAAACATCAAGCCCGATTCTTTATCTCGTATTTTTGATCCATCCGAGCGCCCGTCCACTCCCGAGTGTATTCTTCCTGAGACATTAGTAGTCTCCACTCTTACATGGGAGGTCGAATCGAAGGTCCTGGCGGCCTTAGAAGGGGTAATGCCTCCGCCCGGGTGCCCACCGAACCGTTTGTTTGTGCCGGAGGAGTTAAGGTCCTGCGTCATCAAGTGGGGGCATTGTTCCAACGTGGCTTGTCATCCAGGGGTTAATCGAACCAGATTTTTGGTTAAGCAACGATTCTGGTGGCCTGCTATGGCTCGGGACATCCGCAGTTTTGTTTTGGCTTGCTCGGTTTGTGCCACTGGTAAGACGTCCAACCGCCCTCCAGATGGGTTACTCCAACCGCTGTCTGTCCCTTTGAGACCCTGGTCCCACATCGCTCTAGATTTTGTCACCGCCCTCCCACCCTCCCAGGGGTACACGGTCGTTTTGACCGTAGTGGACCGGTTCTCGAAGGCGACTCATTTCATTCCCTTGACCAAATTGCCCTCTGCCAAGGAGACAGCGGTTACTGTCGTAGACCACATCTTTCGGTTACATGGCCTCCCGGTAGATGTGGTGTCCGACAGGGGTCCCCAGTTTGTGTCCAAATTTTGGCAGGAGTTTTGTAGACTGCTGGGCGCGACGGCTAGTCTTTCCTCTGGGTTCCACCCCCAGACCAATGGACAGACCGAGAGAGCCAACCAAGATTTAGAGCGTATGTTGCGATGTTTGGCGTCCAAGAATCCTTCCTCCTGGAGCCAACAACTCTCTATGATTGAGTACGCACACAATTCGTTACCAGTGTCTTCTACGGGCCTCTCTCCGTTCGAATGCAGTTTAGGTTACCAGCCACCTGTGTTTCCCAGTCTGGAATCCGAAGTCGCGGTCCCCTCTGCTCACGCCTTTGTCCAGAGGTGCCACCGCACTTGGAACAGAGCCCACGAGACTCTGTTGCAAGTGAGGGCGCGCACCAAGGCTAAGACACCGGTCAAAGCCTCCCGTATACGTCGTGGGTCAAAAAGTGTGGCTTTCTACCAAGAACATTCCGCTCCGTTCCGTTGCCAATAAGTTAGCTCCCAAATTCATTGGCCCGTTTCCTGTCACTAAGATTATTAGCCCAGTGGCAGTCCGACTCAAATTGCCTCCGGCGTACAGGAGGATTCATCCCGCCTTCCATGTTTCCAAAATTAAGCCTGTTTTTCACTCGCATCTTAATCCGCCGGGGAACCAACCTATTCGGTTAATCGCATTCTGGACTCGAGGCGGAGGGGACGCGGATTCCAGTACTTGGTGGACTGGGAAGGTTACGGTCCGGAGGAGAGAAGTTGGGTTCCTGCTAGAGACATTCTGGATCACTCCCTTATCGATGATTACAATCGGCAGGTAAGGAGTTCTGGGAACGCCGTGAGGCGTTCCTAGGAGAGGGGGTACTGTCACGGTTCATGAATCCGCTGTCTCATTCTGGTGTCTGTGTGATGGTGTGGGCGTCGCCGCTGATTGTTGATCAGCGGCAGCTGTGAGCAATTACCATCTGCCTATATAACGCCTTGTCTTTCGTCTCTTGTTTGTCAGATCGATGTACGGTGTCCGCGTGTTGTTTCCTGTGTTGCTTGTTGTGTGTTTCCCTGGACTGGACTTTGATTCATTGCTTCCTGGTTTTCGTGTTCTCGTTGGATTACTCTCTGGACTTCACGCACGGATTACTTCACGGACACTGCTCTTCGGTCATCACTCTTCACGGATCTTCACCGCCCATCGACGTCCCTGTGTTACCACTCTCCTGCTGACTGTTATATGTTCTTTGTGTATGTTGAATCTGACTACCTTCGGTGTGAAGCTCTATTAAAGAGATTTAACTTGCATCTGCATCCTTCCTTCATTCCGTGACACTGAGCATCTGATCAAGACATCCTTCAACGGTAAGATTGCAATTATTTCTAATACATGTTATTTCCTTTCTAACCTACTAACATGTTACTAACAAATGCATTATAATAACAGTTGTTTTTCATTCTTTAATAAGTGATTAATACATGCAATTAAGACATTACAATACCAATTGTCTGTCATTCTTTGGTAATTAATATATACTTTAATAAAGTCATTACAATAACAGTTGTCTGTCATTCTTTAGTAATTAATATATACTTTAATAAAGTCATCTCAATAACAGTTGTCTGTCATTCTTTAGTAATTAATATATACTTTAATAAAGTCATTACAATAACAGTTGTCTGTCATTCTTTAGTAATTAATATATATTTTAATAAAGTCATCTCAATAACAGTTGTCTGTCATTCTTTAGTAATTAATATATACTTTAATAAAGTCATTACAATAACAGTTGTCTGTCATTCTTTGGTAATTAATATATACTTTAATAAAGTCATTACAATACCAATTGTCTGTCATTCTTTGGTAATTAATATATACTTTAATAAAGTCATTACAATAACAGTTGTCTGTCATTCTTTAGTAATTAATATATACTTTAATAAAGTCATCTCAATAACAGTTGTCTGTCATTCTTTAGTAATTAATATATATTTTAATAAAGTCATCTCAATAACAGTTGTCTGTCATTCTTTAGTAATTAATATATACTTTAATAAAGTCATTACAATAACAGTTGTCTGTCATTCTTTAGTAATTAATATATACTTTAATAAAGTCATCTCAATAACAGTTGTCTGTCATTCTTTAGTAATTAATATATACTTTAATAAAGTCATCTCAATAACAGTTGTCTGTCATTCTTTGGTAATTAATATATACTTTAATAAAGTCAATACAATAACAGTTGTCTGTCATTCTTTAGTAATTAATATATACTTTAATAAAGTCATTACAATAACAGTTGTCTGTCATTCTTTAGTAATTAATATATACTTTAATAAAGTCATCTCAATAACAGTTGTCTGTCATTCTTTGGTAATTAATATATACTTTAATAAAGTCAATACAATAACAGTTGTCTGTCATTCTTTAGTAATTAATATATACTTTAATAAAGTCATTACAATAACAGTTGTCTGTCATTCTTTAGTAATTAATATATACTTTAATAAAGTCATCTCAATAACAGTTGTCTGTCATTCTTTGGTAATTAATATATACTTTAATAAAGTCAATACAATAACAGTTGTCTGTCATTCTTTAGTAATTAATATATACTTTAATAAAGTCATTACAATAACAGTTGTCTGTCATTCTTTAGTAATTAATATATACTTTAATAAAGTCATTACAATAACAGTTGTCTGTCATTCTTTAGTAATTAATATATACTTTAATAAAGTCATTAAAATAACAGTTGTCTGTCATTCTTTAGTAATTAATATATACTTTAATAAAGTCAATACAATAACAGTTGTCTGTCATTCTTTAGTAATTAATATATACTTTAATAAAGTCATTACAATAACAGTTGTCTGTCATTCTTTGGTAATTAATATATACTTTAATAAAGTCATTACAATAACAGTTGTCTGTCATTCTTTGATGGTTAATTTAGCCTATATACTTTTAGGCTCTTTCTATTTCTTTTTCTGTTTTATTTTGATGTTGTTACAACAGAGACACCGGAAGCAAAGATAAAAGCAGTTGGGTTGTTTATTGAGACAATCAGCAGAGCAAACAGGTAAGTGAATGGTGATAATGAAGGTCTTGGAGATGAATGAGAGGTAATACTGTCCTTTTCTTTGTGCTGCAGGTGATGGTGGAAGGAGACGCTGGAGATGGCAGACAGGAACACTCACACACACAAGCAGGTAGGAACACGAGGAGTACTGGAGACAATGGAGACGAAGGAGATGATGTAGACAGGTAAGTATCGTTTTGAGAGTCCTTGAGGTAAGTGAACAACGGGGTGTATCACGAACGAGACCGGACAAAGTGTGTGTGTGAGTGTGGGGTTCATATAGTGTGACTGATGACTGTGGTGATGAGCTTCAGGTGGCGGTGATTAGAATTCCGGTGATTGAGTGCGCGGGTAAGGGAGTGAGGTGGAACCTGACGTGTCTGTGACAGTACCCCCCCTCCCACGGCCCGCTCCTGAGGGCCGAGGACCCCGACGTCGTGGTGGTCGTCCTCGAGGTCGTGGGGCAGGTCTGTCTGGGTGGTTGGTGTGGAAAGTCTGTAACAGAGTAGGATCAAGGATATCATTCTTAGGGACCCATGAGCGTTCTTCGGGGCCGTAGCCTTCCCAATCCACCAGATATTCTAAGAGACCACCACGGCGCCGGGAGTCCAGGATCTCTCGAACCTCGTAGGCAGTCCCATCGTCCAGGATGAGTGGAAGGGGGGGCTCGACGGCTGCCACGTCAGGTTCTGTGGAAGGAAGAACAGAAGGGTGGTGAGGTTTTAAGAGTGACACATGGAAGGTTGGATGAATTATTTTGTACTGTGCAGGAAGTTGTAACCGGTAGGTGACGGGGTTGATCTGTCGGAGGATGGTGAATGGGCCAATGAAGCGGGGACTCAGCTTCTTGCAGGGCAGGCGCATCCTGATGTCTCTGGTGGACAGCCAGACCTTCTGCCCCGGTTGGTAGGTTGGAGCGTGGGAGCGCCGAAGGTCGGCTGTCATCTTGCGCCTGCACAGGGCTCTCTGCAGCTGGTGGTGAGCTGAGTCCCATACCCTCTCGCTCTCCTGGAACCAGTAGTCGACTGCAGGCACGTTGGAGGGTTCCCCGTCCCAGGGGAACAGTGGGGGCTGGAAGCCGAGCACGCATTGGAAAGGTGTTAATCCTGTTGTAGCTTGACGGAGGGAGTTCTGGGCGTACTCGGCCCAGCCCAGGTACTAGTTCCAGGAGTCCTGGTGGCCATGACAGAAGGTACGCAGGAAGCGGCCAATCTCCTGGATCTTCCGTTCCGTCTGCCCGTTCGACTGAGGATGGTATCCAGACGATAGGCTGACGGTCACACCCAGGAGGGAGAAGAACGCCTTCCAGACTCGAGAGACAAATTGAGATCCTCTGAAGATGGCGTGGGCTCTTGGAGATGGCGCACTCCCTGCAGCCCTGCACGTACCTTCTGACGTCGCTGGCCATGTTTGGCCACCAGAAGCGCTGTTTGAGCAGCGAGAGGGTCTCATTGACCCCCGGGTGACCAGTGGCAAGTGATGAGTGAACGGAGTGCAGGAGTGGAGTGCGTCGTGTTCTGGTGATGTAGCGCAAGCCTTGGGGACAACCCGGCGGAGTGCGTGAGGAGGCATTGGAGGAGGGTAAGGTCTCTTCCGACCACTCGATGGGGCTCATGAAGATGGACTCGGGCAGGATAGTTTCAGGGTCATCATTCTTTTCCTCGGGAGCGTGGAGACGTGAGAGAGCATCGGCTTTGAGGTTCTTCGAACCAGGGCGGTATGAAATGGAGAAGTTAAATCTTGAAAAGAACATTGCCCATCTGGCTTGGCGTGGGTTGAGTCGTTTGGCGGCTTTCAGATACTCAAGGTTTTTATGGTCAGTGAGAACTTGGAATGGGTGGTTTGCTCCCTCCAACCAATGCCTCCACTCCTCAAGGGCGAGCTTGACAGCCAGGAGTTCACGGTCCCCGATGTCGTAATTCACCTCCGCCGGGTTGAGCTTGCGGGAGAAGAAGGCGCATGGATGGAGCCTACTTGGATTCCCCTGCTGCTGTGATAGGACCGCTCCCACTCCGGTGGTGGAGGCGTCCACTTCTATGACGAATGGTAAATCCGGATTGGGGTGGACGAGGAGGGGAGCGGTGGTGAAGGCTTTCTTGAGGGTTTCAAAAGCTTCTGTGGCAGGCTGGGACCAGCACAGAGACTTGGGCTGTTTATGGAGCAGGTTGGTGAGTGGGCTGACGATGGTGCTGTAATTCTTGATGAAGCGATGGTAGAAATTGGAGAAGCCGAGGAAACGTTGGAGTTCTTTTATGGTATTTGGAGTTGGCCAGTTCTGGATGGCAGAAACCTTCCCCTCGTCCATCCGGATGCCACTGTGGTCAATCACATATCCCAGGAAGTGGACAGAGGGCTGATGAAAGGAACACTTCTCTGCTTTTAGGAAGAGATGGAACTGCCGTAAGCGCTTGAGGACCTCCGCAACGTGGTGGCGATGTTCGGCCAAGCTCCGGGAGTAGATGAGGATGTCATCAATATACACCAGAACGAACTTGTGGAGGAACTCCCGGAGCACCTCGTGGATGAAATCCTGGAATACGGAGGGGGCGTTGACCAGGCCATACGGCATCACAAGGTATTCATAGTGGCCGGTGGGCGTGACGAAGGCGGTCTTCCACTCGTCCCCCTCGCGTATCCGGATGAGGTTATACGCGCTGCGGAGGTCCAGCTTGGTGAACACAGTGGCACCGCGGAGATGTTCCAGGGCCGCTGGGACGAGGGGAAGTGGATACCTGAATTTCACGGAATCCACCGCTGACGTGGTTCTAGGGCGCCCATGGTTGGAACTCCACAATCCCACCATCTCCTGGCGCACGGGCGAAGTCCTGAAGTGGGGCGACCACTGCTTCTCCAGCTGCTTCCCAGAACTTCCTGTTCCAAGATCTCCTCTCTCCAAGAATATCTCCGTGAACGCTACGTCCATCGAAAGTTCTGTGGAAAAACGCTCCGTCGATGTTCCACCCGACTACGCCCCCTTCAGTGATGTCTTCTGCCCGCAACGCGCCTCCAAGCTCCCTCCACACCGGCCATGGGACTGTGCCATCGATCTGTTACCGGGTGAGCCAGTGCCTAGGGGACGCATATACCCCCTATCTGTACCGGAGGAGAAGGCCATGGAGGAATATATCAAAGAGGCCCTTAACCAAGGATACATCCGCCCGTCTACTTCCCCTGCTGCTTCAAGCTTCTTCTTCGTGGCCAAGAAGGTCTTACAAAAAGCACAACATTGTGTTTTTACTCTGAGTGTACACAAATAAAAGAAGATATTCTATAGTTTCAATTGATATATTATTTATGTCTCTATGACAAGAAATGATGGAGTATTTTAATTCTGTTTTGCTGCAATCAGGCAAACAAACACACAGGGGCCTCTGTTAAAGGTCATTAGATAATGTATGTGTGTGAATGTAACTCCAGGACAACTGCTGAACTCAAGTCATTTCAAACTGTAATTTTGTTCAAGGAGCGATAATCGATGCAGGGCCGCAAGCCTCCGTCCTCCAGAACCAGCAGATGGATGTTCTCAGAGTGGAAGATACCCACTTGCAGTTGAAGGGGTCCAGTAACACGACGAATCATCTTACGGCTTAGGGGTTTGCCCGTGATGGAGTGGACCTGGTAGTTAGTCGGAGAAGGCGAGGTCTTGAGCCCGAGGTGTCGACAGAGGGCGCCGGAGATGAAGTTTCCTGCTGACCCTGAATCGAGGAGCGCCACCACTGGAACAGAAGCATTATCAGCAGTAAGGTTTACTATAGTAGTGAGTGGTTTCATCTTTTGGATTGAAGGAATGATAGCACTCACCACAGGTCGAGGAGGACGGGTTGGGCATGTGGAGATGACATGCCCAGGGGATCCACAATACAAACAAAGATTCAGGGTCAGCCTTCTCTGTCTTTCTGCTGGAGACAAACGGGAGTTATCCACTTGCATGGGTTCGGTGGCTGGTTCTGGAGAGCTGACGGGTTCGGACCGACGGAGGAGGGTGGTGGTCAGTGGTTGGCCCTGGTGTTCTAAGAGACACGACTGCATACGAGAACCCACACGGATGGCGAGTTGGATGAATCGTTCGAGTCCTATGGAGTCCTCGTATGCAGCGAGATGCAACCGCACATTAGGCTCCAAACCTTGTCGAAAGGTGGTGATGAGGGCTTGTTCATTTCATCCGCTGGTTGCGGCGAGCGTTCTGAACTGCAAGGCATAATCGTTAACAGTACTGTTTCCTTGTTTTAAATTATACAATTTCTCACCAGTAGAAGAATCAGCCAAGGGTTTTCCGAAGACCTCTCTGAAGTGGGAGACAAACGCTGGATAGGATTTTATGACTGAGCCTTTTTGAGTCCAGAGGGAATCCGCCCATTGAAGGGCCTTACCTTGCAGTTGGGAAATTATGAACGCTATTTTCGCCGTATCGGTGGGATAGAGGTGCGGCTGCATCTCCAGGACCAACTCACACTGAAGAAGGAATCCGCTGCAGTCCTCCGCCGACCCTGAGTAGGGCGCTGGTTTGGCCATGGGACTGGCGGTGAAAACAGGTGAAGCAACGGTGACAGTGGATGCGGAAGCGGCAGCGGCGGTGGTTACTGGTGACGGTGGTTGAGGGGTGAGTGCTCGGCGCAATGCGTCCACGAGCTCTTGAAACGGGTCATTGTAGCTCATGCTGATGGATAGCTGTTTTGGTCCGGTCTTCTGTTACAACAGAGACACCGGAAGCAGAGATAAAAGCAGTTGGGTTGTTTATTGAGACAATCAGCAGAGCAAACAGGTAAGTGAATGGTGATAATGAAGGTCTTGGAGATGAATGAGAGGTAATACTGTCCTTTTCTTTGTGTTGCAGGTGATGGTGGAAGGAGACGCTGGAGATGGCAGACAGGAACACTCACACACACAGGCAGGTAGGAACACGAGGAGAACTGGAGACAATGGAGACGAAGGAGATGATGAAGACAGGTAAGTATCACTTTGAGAGTCCTTGAGGTAAGTGTACAACAGGTTGTATCACGAACGAGACCGGACAATGTGTGTGTGTGAGTGTGGGGTTCTTGTAGTGTGGCTGATGACTGTGGTGATGAGCTTCAGGTGGCGGTGATTAGAATTCCGGTGATTGAGTGCGTGGGTAAGGGAGTGAGGTGGAACCTGACGTGTCTGTGACAGATGTGATCACATCCTTTCTATTGACCTGATCAAATACCTCTGTTCTTATACACAAATATCAATCTCATATAAAGATATCATTCTCGTATAAAATACCATTCCTGCACAAAAATACCATTCTTGTACAATATACCATTCTCGTACAAATATATCATTCCTGTACAAATATATCATTCCTGTACAATATACCATACCAATATGTTACTCTTGCAGACAGGAAATGTACTTTCAGTATCAAAGTTGCATTATTCTAATAAGACAGGGCGTGGCTATCAATAACCCCACTAACATTCAGTTTATCTGGCTTTTTCTTTGCAGAAACATAATCATAATAATGATCTATGTCTCTGTAAACTAAAACAAATTTTCTTCTAATGGCATACAATCTTAACAGATTAAAGCCATTTGCAACAACTGCCTGGATAAAACCATTCAAGAAAAATTAAGATAGCACCATCTATCTTAACATAATTTGTTTGAAGGTTCAAGATAAACTGTTTTTCCTGTGTGTCGGTTTCCTTTTCAGGATTGACAGCTGCCATTTTAAGGGCCATGATACACAACTTCACACGCAGGAGATGGGGGTGTAGAAACTTCACGAGGCCATCTCATGACACTAATAGATACATGGCCTCCCAGTGTAAAACTGGAACTAAATTATGCAACACAAATTATGGTAGGAGAGACACCAACCATCTTCTACACAAACATACAGAACACACATACTACAAACTCAAAACATCTCTACCTCGCATAGATCATAAGACTATCCAGACGAAAATTATTCACATAATGCAAATCTAACATACATCATTCACCTTCATACATATAGGACAAGGGAAATTATTGTCGTAATTTCTTTTCCTTTTAATTGTGTCAATATTGAGGTATAATGGAAGCACTGTAATATGCAGGACATGTGCATGGCTTTAGTCACACATCAATTAAGAGAATTTCTGATCGTTCAAATTACAAATCCAAATTTAAATGAGACCTATTCAGTGATGTAACTGGTCTCTTTGGACAAATGTCCAGTCCTTGGCATTGTTGCAAATTAGGAGGGCCCCCTAGTTTCCAACATATGACTAATGACAAATTGAACTAAACAGTTAGAACTGAAATGCAGGCATTTCTGTAAATCAGTTACTCAATTCCCAGACCTCTATTCTTGAGTGTGACTTAGCCTGTACATCAAATGCACAGATGATGGTTGTAAAAGCTAAACAAGAGATTCTAAATCTCCGTTTCTGTAAATTCCATTCTCTAATTGATTGAAGCCTAACTTGATTGAAGCCTAAGTTCTGCATTAAGGATGTGCAGTTAAACAACTATTATAGACAGTTTTATAATTGTAATTATGAAATTGTGTATTTCGATGTTTAAGTATGTGATATATTTAATTATTTATACCACTGGTAAATATACTAGTTATTTAGACCCTTTGCTACTTGCCTTTAACTCATCCAGACCAAATCTAAATTCCACTATAGTGAAGAATCTGGTGGTTAAATGAGACCTGCTCACTAAAGATAGGACTCTGAAAGGGAGACCTTCTTTACCACTCGCACTTTTGACATGTTCATCATGTGTTATTTTGTGTTATTATGTTTTTCCAACAACCCTTTTCCTCATCTTACAATAACACCAAGTTCATCAGTGTTCGAGTATTGAATGGTCACTCAGAGGTTGTTCAGGTGTCCTGCACGCAATGGAGCATCATCAGCTAAATGAATCCTTCACCCATGGAGATTTGACCTGCCCGGCAAACCAGACCTTCTACTTGAAGGTAACCGAGGATTTCTCACAGGATCAATTAAACCTGGGGCGGACACAGGTGTTTCCGCAAAGTGTAATGAGACTTTCCTGACACATTCTGATCATGCTGACCAACACAACAGACTTGGTACAACCAGTCATTCTACAGACAGAATACCACCACAGCCAAGTGCAGGTGGAAGCAAACCTGACCAAGAGGATCACAGACATGTCCAGCTGCTGCAGCATCCAGTCAGCACAGTACACATCTGAAGGGACTGTGTGCCACAGAGATGCATCCTGCTGTACTTTCATCTTAATGTTCAACCTGCCTTAATGATGTTATTTCAGGTGATGACTTGACTCCTGCACCCATCGACTGACACGGCTAAGAGACAGCCTATGAACACTCTGAAAGCAACAGCCAACATGTGGAAGCAGGAAATGTCCAAAAGTGGCCCCTCAGGGACTCATTGAATTTGCCCCAAGGGGCCAGGGGCCATCTGTAAGGCTTGATTTTCCTGCTAAACGAAAACTGAGATCAAGCATCCTGAAATAAAGCAATAAAGCGTATCCGGAGAGAAGATCTTAAAAGAATAGCATAGGACAACGCCTTACCCCCACACATCTACAGTATGCAATTGTTCATACGAAAGGTTTAATAGATGGAGCATGGGGCACGTCAATTAAATCCATTTCGATTTCTGACTATCACTGCCTTAAATAAGTTGCAGTTTTCGTAAATATATAAAAAACTATGCTTTTTGTTACAAGTAAGCAGAGCGCGAAAGGTAGATATTTACCCTGCATCCAATGTTTAAGGTCAGACTGACGAGTTTGTGTCCGGGAAGAGTGCTCAAATCTTCTAAAGCGATACCGGGACTGCAGTGAACGAAATAATTGAAGATATAAGGTAATCAGAATAATCGAATATCTAAATTAATACATAACAAATGATTAATTTCTAATTGGATACACAACCTAAGTGTAAGAATCATTTGAAATTGGAGTCAGATTAAGCGAGTGAAATTAAGTGAACTTAATAGAGACGCTGAAAAGGTATACACGCGTTAACCTTCGCCCGGGGGCATCGGAGTCCGTTTTTGGGGCGATGCAGGGTTCCTTACAGCATATTAATTTAAACAATGTACTAAGGTAGAAAAAATGAACAATGTTCAGAAAAGTAGCCTGTAATTAAGACTGTACTAATAAAGCATACTACACAGAAAAATTTGTTTGTGCAGAATTTGATCTTTTAATAGCCTATCACTTAGATGGCTACATTAAACAACGTTAAGCTTTTTATTATGGTTTTCTTTAAGAGAAAAAAAAAAAAAACGTAGGCCAACTAAACGAATTTGGTAAATGGTTTAAACGATTAATAGTTTATTAAATGGTTTATTAGTATGATGTTTACTGAGCTTGGTCTTTTATGTCACTGTCTTAAGCTATACATTACACAAGCATTAAGCTAAACATGTAGCCTAGCCTATAGGCTATTTCCACAACAAATCCTTTTGGTATTCAATACAAAAGACTGAAAATTGTTATAAAAAGTATAAAATAATCATAAACATTCATTACAAACAATATTTATTTAAAAGCCTAAACAAATTTATGTAAATCGAAACTGTTGGGCGCTATTCTGCACATATCCAATTGTTTCGCCTATTATGATGTTAAACAATGCTTTCATGTCCCAAAACAGCATCCTTCACATGCGCAAAAACATTTTTGGAACAGGGTCAATTATTTCAATATTAGGGGGGCTCAGCCCCAAAAGAGGGATTTAAAAAATATAGGCTATATGCTGATATATGCCTATTTAATAAATGTTTGTGCATGAAAAATACATAGGCCTATATCAAGTCAACCCCTATGAAATTAATTTCTAATCATTCTAAATAACCTGCTAATATTCATGAATATTCATTAAGAATATTGACAAATTTTAGGCTATTTTAGGCTGTATTTGTCTAGATTGGCAATATGTAGCTAACATTTAGGCTACTTTTTAATATTTTTCCAATACATGTAATCTTTTAAACACTATTATTTATTTATTTTTTTACTCTGCATTTGTGCAGTAAAATGAATTTGAATGAATATTACAACAAAATGTAACAATTTTAGGCTATTGTTTCGCTTAAAATATAGGTTAGCTAATGAATACCAATATAATTTGTTTATTTTATAATTATATTTTGTCTAGAACAATTTAAAAGATTTGTTGTGGAAATAGCCTAAAATACATGGAAATATCCTAAAATACATGCTAAAATAACATATTTTTTGTAAAAATTTCATTTTTACCAGCAGGCCCGGCTCCAGGTTGGCATAGGGGCATTTTATTCCCATAGGGGGTCACCACTACATAGGCTATTTTAGTTCCCCTCATGCTACAAATCTTTTCAATTTAATGCTATTCAGAAAAACAGAACGAGAATGAAAAATATAATATATAAACGTCAAGCCAAAACTAATTCATTTAAAGCTAAACTGAAATAGAAACCCAGTTGGCATAAATCCAAATGTTTCCTATGCACTAGCTATGTATTTGGATGTTAAATAGCCTATAGCCTATTTATTATTTAAATGCTCTGATTATATGCAGACTATTTAAAATGAGCAGTGTAACTTTTTCTATAGGCTATTTGGTTGACTGTATTTTATTTTGACAATAAACAGGCTGTGATGTCAAGTAGCTACTAAAACTGAGCCTTGTGTGTGTGTGCACAAGGCGCTGGCTCATTCACTTGAATTTTATTATAAAAGCGGAAACAATTAAAATACTCAGACATTTATGGTCATTAGAGTAACACAATTCGAATCTGTGAAGGAACGTCACACGTGTCTGAAAGCAAACTATCCAACAACTCCAATCCCTTTTGGCCGGCACCAGCCTATGACGTAATATGGTGCGACCCGGAGTATAAAGGAGCGCCTGGAGAAGCAGTCATTATCTCTCATCTTGAGGGACTGTTCTACAGGCAGGCAACCCGAAGCATGGCAAGGAAACGCAGAGTCTCGTTCCCTGGTTCTCAGGGAACTATGGTTACATACGTAACCTGAGACATTCCCTTTCGTAAGGGAACTTCAACTCTGCGTTGATTACGCAGTGGGGAACGATATACCCATGCTTGAGGAGAGTGCATGCCAAATAATATGGCTGACAAACGTCAAGCAGTTTCGAAGGAAACGCTTAGCAACTCACCCTCGGGTCACACCAGGCTGTCAGTGACAGCATTCCCTATGGCCAACAGCCCAAGCTGAGCCTCAAGAAGGCCTACCAAGGCTGCTAAAGGCATCTGGAACCAACTTTTCCGAAGAGAAAGTGGTCCCTTTAAGGGAATGTGGCCAGAGAACCGAAAGGAACCCTGACCAGTCACTATAGTGGAACAAAGTCAGCCCCAATGCCACCAGGAAGGCCGACCTGGTCTGTCATAGGACAAACTTAGTCTTGGCCAACCCTGTCTGAGTACAGAATCTCCATAACTCATTCTTCATAGAAGAGAGCAGGTAAGAGTGACTGCCGAAAGGCAGGAGCAACTCGCACCCATGCGTAGAGATGGGCATCCTGGAGAGCAGAACTCAGCTGAGTGCTATGAACCTCCTATTGAGGGGAGTATAATCCACTCATTCTAGGATCTACTCAGTGCTTAATTAAAGCATTGAGGAGGCTGTGCGTTAAACACCTGTAAAGAGGAGAGCACAAACCAGCCTACAGGTCCTAACACAATCCAACGAGCAGTGTACTCAGTAAAAAAACACCTTTTTACTCTTTAAAGCAAGAGGAGTACAGTGTATGCCAACACGTATTAAAGAAGGCCTGGAGGGTCCTATAACCTCAACAGACACGTAGCATCAGCTTGTGGCAGTGTTTAGGCACCAAGGATGATAAACAACCAGACAAAAGGAGGTTGGATTTATCACTTTGGCCTCTGGCCAACGAAAGTGTATACAGATAATTCTCAAAGAGAAATATACACAAACATGCACCAGTGTGTACAAAAAAGGCGGCCCGTAGGGCCTAGCAACCTTTAAGACACACAGCGTAAGTCTTGTGGCCGTTACTAGGAGCACAAAAGATCCACCCTAGGCGCTAGGTGGCTCTTAGCTCAACTAGAGTAGAATCAGACTCAGGGAGGCAGATGTAGGTTAAACCAAACCTTAGTAAGGTTTCACTACCATAATCAACCTGAGGGGCCAGCCACTCAAAACACTCGGTAAAAACACCTTGTTACTCTCATAGCAAGAGGAGTACAAAACTGAACTCTACATGTTACACCAGAGGCCGAGGTAGGCCTACCTTAGTAAACATGTGGCATCAGCAAGTGGCTACCATAACCATACCAACCATCAGGTCATGCATTCAAGGATTTAGTTTCTAAAAGAAATGCATATTATGCCACATACTCCACGAGAGGCCTGCTTAAGGCCTACTCAACAGTGGTGGGGCGTGGCCGATGGTGGTATTGGATTCACAAGCCTCCTGCCAGCATGTCAGCTAAAAAGGAGGCCTTATGGGGCCTACAATCTCAGTAACAAGCGGCATTCAGCCCGTTTGTCCATATAAACACCAACTGTGCCAACGTGTAAACTAAAAAGGTGGCCTTAATAGGGCCTACCATAATAAACACATGGCATCAGCCAATCCAGGACCATACCAACCAACCGGTCATGCATTCAGTGGAAAACCTTTCACGCATAATACTGAGAGAAGGAATGCATATTACGCTGCCATACTACACAAGACGCCTGCTTAAGACCTACTCAACAGAGGTGGGGCATGGCCGATGGTGGTATTGGACCGATGGTGGTATGGGTTCTTGGAATCAAAGGCATCCTGCCAACAAGTCAACTAAAAAGGAGGCCTTGTGGGGCAAAATAGAACACAAACTATGCCAACATGTGAACTAGAAAGGAGTTCTGTTGAGGGCCTACCATTCCAATGACAAGTGGCTTCAGCTCGTGAATGTAAACCATGTAGCAAACTAAAAACAATAAACCTACCAATGGGGAATATTAGGTCACCAGTGTCTCCAATAGCGGCTACATGAAAAAGCCTGCTATTATGAGAACAGGTGCTAACCTGTGGCAGCATAAGTAAGCTCACATATAATGTAGGGCAAAAGTCTAGAACTTCAAAGCAAACACAATGCTTTGATGTACATGCTATTTCCAAAGAGGAAAATAATTTTCTCCTAACAGATTCTCAAAACTGTACTGAGCCATAGAAGACGGATGCTAAACACTAGCAATGTCAAATTAAACTTGATTAAAGAAAACAAGTAGCTCAGAGGAACATTTTCCATAGCATAAAAGTTCTAGAAAGTGGGGCCTAGCACACACAGCATGACTTATCTACGCAAAGATAAGGGCCTACCACCTGAGATAACAGCTTCAGGGAGTATAAAACAGTCTACAACCTAGCTAACAATTGCACCTACAAAAACAAGGGGATAATGGGCATATGGCCTAACAACTCCCTCGGGAGGAGGCCAGAACTAGGAACTAACAACCTGACAAGGGATAGTATACATAGGGTTATACGTAAATAACACAACTAACCTAGCCTTGCCTGGCCGCTAAGCTATGGGCCTTCTTACAGGGCCACAAGCCTAGTGAAGCCTGGGCTTCACCTCCAAATCTCATGGATAAGAGAAAGAAAGCGAAGCTCCAAGCAAACAATTTCAGGCAGCCGATTAAGGCTGACCTAAGCATACATATTAACTGAAGTGATGAGTGCTAACTCAAACTACTCTAGAAAACAGCAGATGAGAAGCTACTCTAAACAACAGGTGGCTAAGAGGCGTCCAATTTAGTCGCCTGCACAATATATATTCTAGCCAGTCTATCAACTTCAGTTTGCCCAAAAAAAAAACCCCTACTTTTTCCTGACTACATGCTCAGAAAACTATACAGGAAAATAAGGTCTCATTTTAAACACATAAAATATAGTCCCTCCTGCGGCTCAAAGGCCGAAGACTCCTAATACTCCTTTTTACATGAAAGGATGGAATATAAGGTTCTTTTACACCTAAAAGATCCTCTCATTATCAAACAGAAATAGCAGGCCGACAGAAACAATCACTATGGGCCCAGCCATCAGTCTGACCATAAGAAGCATCTGATATATATATATATAAGGCCTAGCGAGCTGGCAGTGGTGACGGACGCATGAGCGCGTAAGTGTTTTGCTTAATATCTGTTCTGGGTCAGTTGCTTCGTTTATTATTTGCTGCTAGGAAGGATTTAATTCGTATCTGTGTTTGTCCTATTTCCTACCTCGACTATAATTGTATTTTGATTGTACTTGTTTAGAATAACAGCCGCGTTTGCAGACTTTATTAGTGTTATTGCCCGCACTTAAGCTTTAGTTAGTTTCGGTTTTCAGCCATTCACGGGTTTAGGCTTTTGCAGTGCTGATTTGCAAGGCGGGCCTAGCTCGTTTCAATCACGTGTTAATAAGCAGTATATTAATTGTGTGTGCGCTTGTGGGAGCGTTCAGCCTCCTCATGTGAAGACCGACTCGGGTAAAGACCTGCGACTCTACCTGCGCGACTCCACCGAGCAACGAAACTGGTAGGCACTTAAGTTTCTTCCCTCCTTTCACACTTGTCCTTCTTCCTCAGCATGTGCTTTCAACTCATTCCTGTTGTCTCTCGGCAATGCTCCACTAACCCACGTAAAAGGCAGCGCAATGCTTCCAACCTGCGTCCTGTTTACTCCTCTTCTAACACTAACACTCCTCTCTCTGTCTCTGTGGGTCTATGGAATTGTCAGTCAGCAGTTAACAAAGCTGACTTCATTCCAGCCTTTGCTACTAATTCTTCTCTTAATATCTTGGGCTTGACTGAGACCTGGATTCGTCCAGAGGACTCAGCAACCCCTGCTGCTCTCTCTAACAACTTCACTTTCTCTCATACCCCTCGCCAATCTGGGAGGGGTGGGGGCACAGGTCTTCTCATTTCTGACAATTGGAAATACTCGACTCATTCGTCTCTGTGCAACTACAATTCATTTGAATTTCATGCTATTACAATCTCAATTCCTGTCAAAATTCATTTTGTAGTAATTTATCGCCCCCCAGGCCAACTGGGTACCTTTGTAGAGGAACTGGACATGCTGTTGTCCTCATTCCCAGAGGATGGTAGCCCACTTGTAGTTTTTGGCGATTTCAACATTCATCTAGAGAAGCCTTATGCTTCTGACTTCCACTCTCTTCTAGCCTCATTCGATCTTAATCGGCTCATAACCACAAGTACACACAAATCTGGCAACCAACTTGATCTCATTTACACTCGCAACTGCACCACGGACAACATTCTGGTAAAACCTCTGTACTTTTCTGATCATTTTTTCATTACTTTTAATCTTCAACTCCCCATTTGTTCACCACCAACCCCGCTACCAGTTACCTTCAGACGAAACCTGCGCTCTTTCTTCTTCTGATCTTTCCTCTACTGTATCATCCTCCCTTCCCTCACCCTCACAATTCTCATCTCTGGATGTGAATACAGCAACAGACACTTTATGTTCCACATTAACTTCTTCTCTAGATAGTATCTGTCCTCTGTCATCCAGGCCTGCACGTGCCACTCCCTCTAATCCCTGGTTATCTGATGTTCTTCGTGAACATCGGACCAAACTCAGGGCTGCAGAGAGGAAGTGGCACAAATCAAAAGATCAATTTGACCTTTGTAGCTATCAGTATCTGCTCTCATCCTTTTCTGCTGAAATTCATGCTGCTAAATCCTCCTATTTCCACAACAAAATCAACAGCGCTTCAAACACACGCACACTTTTCAAAACATTCAACTCTCTCCTCTGTCCCCCTCCACCACCACCCACCTCATCCCTTACTGCTGATAATTTTGCTACATTTTTCACTGACAAAACATCTACCATCAGCAGTCAGTTCTCCACTCCACACACACAGCCACACACCTCCTCTCTTCACTTTCCCCCCTCACTGAGACAGAAGTATCCAAACTTCTCCTCTCCAATCATCCTACTACCTGCCCTCTAGATCCCATCCCCACACACCTTCTACAAGCCATCGCTCCCACACTTTTACCAGCACTGACACACATCATCAACACATCTCTCCAAACTGGCACTTTCCCTAACACATTCAAGCAGGCTCGGGTAACCCCACTGCTTAAGAAACCCACATTAAACACGTCTCTTGTAGACAGCTACAGACCTGTTTCTCTCCTACCATTCATAGCAAAAACACTTGAACGAGTTGTTTTCAACCAGGTGTCATCTTTCCTCTCACACAGCAACCAATTGGATGTCAATCAATCTGGTTTCAAGAGTGGCCACTCGACTGAGACTGCACTGCTGTCAGTCACTGAATCCCTGCGGATTACAAAGGCTGATTCCAAATCATCAGTCCTCACTCTGCTCGATCTATCAGCTGCCTTTGACACAGTGAATCATCAGATCCTCCTGTCCACCCTCTCATCACTGGGCATCACAGGTACTCCACTTCTCTGGTTTGAATCCTATCTCACAGGAAGGTCTTTCAGGGTTGCCTGGAGAGGGGAGGTATCCAAAGCTCATCAGCTGACCACGGGTGTTCCTCAGGGTTCAGTTCTTGGACCCCTCCTCTTCTCCATTTACACTACATCACTTGGTCCCATCATTCAGGCACATGGTTTCTCCTACCATTGCTATGCTGATGACACACAACTCTTCCTTTCATTCCATCCAGACGATCCCACAGTAGCTGCTCGAATCTCAAGCTGTCTGGCGGACATCTCGGCATGGATGAAAGAACATCATCTACAGCTCAACCTGGCTAAGACTGAGCTTCTCATCTTCCCTGCCAATCCGACTTTAAATCACGATTTCAGCATCCAGCTAGGCACATCCTCAATTACCCCATCAAATTCGGCCAGAAATCTTGGAGTAATCCTTGATGATCAACTGACCTTCAAAGACCACATTGCAATGACAGCTCGGTCATGCAGATTTGCACTATACAACATCAGGAAAATCAGGCCCTTTCTAACAGAACATGCAACACAACTTCTGGTCCAGGCTCTGGTCATTTCTAGGCTTGATTACTGCAATGCACTTCTGGCTGGACTGCCATCATGCACAATCAAGCCTCTACAAATGATTCAGAACGCAGCAGCACGTCTCGTCTTCAACGAGCCCAAAAGAGCCCACGTCACGCCTCTCTTCATCTCTCTTCACTGGCTACCACTTGCTTCTCGCATCAAATTCAAGGCGTTGACGCTTGCTTACAGATCTACCACAGGCTCAGCACCCTCCTACTTCCACTCACTCTTACGAGTCTACACTCCTACCAGAAACCTGCGCTCATTAAAGGAGCGAAGGCTTGTGGTACCATCACAGAGAGGCACAAAATCACTTTCCAGAACATTCTCATTCACTGTCCCTTGCTGGTGGAATGATCTTCCTGCCTTCATCCGGAATGCAGAATCCCTGGCAATATTCAAAAGACAGCTGAAAACCCATATCTTTCGTGAGCACTTAACCTCATCTTAAAAAAAAAAAAAACTTCTTATTCCTATCCTTTCACTTCCTCTAATCCCTCTCTATTGTAGCTTAGGATAATCTGAGCACTGCCCATAACTTGTATTATGAGCACTTCTTGTCTATTTGCCTCGTCATAACGACTCGCTTGTTGTATTCCTCACTTGTAAGTCGCTTTGGATAAAAGCATCTGCCAAATGAATAAATGTAAATGTAAATAAGGCGCGCAGCCCCTTTCTTAACGCGCTCTCACGGCAGCTGCAGCCCGCCGAAAAGCGCGTCCCTAAAACACAGCAGCTCCGTCATACACAACAGCCAGAGGAGCGCTCACCGCCGGACATGATGACATCAAACACAAACGTCATCGTCATCCAGTCATCCTCGTCAGCCCTGGGGGAGTTGAGAGAGAATACAACTTTCTCAAACTTCCCAACAAGCTCACCTGCGAGCCCTATGACTGCAGCCGCAAATGGGGCCAGAATAGGGAGACGCTCACAGTAAACAACAGAAAAACACACAGCCAGTGCCCTCAAGCACTGTGTATGCATGCTCCTCTCTGGACAGAAAACACCCTGAAAATGAGTATATCCTGGGACATAGATAAACACACACTTTTGAACGTTTGTAAGGCATATATAGTCGTATGGTCGTGTCAAGGCGCAGGTCCTTGGTCTCACCTGGATACGGCCCGGATCCGGCTGACTACGGTGAACCTCGGGATAAACAGAAAGACTAATATTAGCGTAGATGCTGTTCTTCTTCTGATGTAACAAGTACATCAGGTGTTATAGGAAGTGTTCCCGGCTCCGGCTGACCTAATTTATGCGGCCTAGTAATCCCTTAACGGATTTGATAAATTGGTAATATGCCAGGTTAAAGAGATGTGTTTTTAGTCTAGATTTAAACTGACAGAGTGTGTCTGCTTCCCAAACAATGCTAGGAAGATTGTTCCAGAGTTTAGGTGCCAAATAGAAGAAGTATCTACCACCTGCAGTTGATTTTGATATTCTAGGTATTATCAGCTGGCCTGAATTCTGAGATCGCAATTGACGTGAAGGACTATAATGAATTAGGAGTTCGCTCAGGTACTGGGGAGCTAAACCATTTAGTGCTTTGTAAGTAATTAGCAAGATTTTAAAATCTATATGATGTTTAAAAGGAAGCCAATGCAGTGTTGACAGAACTGGGCTAATATGGTCATACTTCCTAGTTCTAGTAAGGACTCTAGCTGCTGCATTTTGTACGAGCTGTAGTTTATTTATCAAGCGGGAGGAACAACCACCCAGTAGAGCGTTACAGTAATCTAGCCTTGAGGTCATGAACACATGAACTAACTGTTCTGCATTCTTCATTGAGAGCATATGTCGTAGTTTAGATATATTTTTAAGATGGAAGAATGCGGTTTTACAGACGCTAGTAACATGGCCTTCAAATGAAAGATTGGTATCAAAGAGCACACCCAGGTTCCTAACTGACGACGAAGACTTAACAGAGCAGCCATCAAGTGTTAGACAGTATTCTAGGTTATTACGTGAAAAAGTTTTTGATCCAAAAATTAGAATCTCTGTTTTTTCTGAATTTAGTAGTAGGAAATTACTGGTCATCCAATTTTTTATATCTGCTATGCATTCCATTCATTTTGTGAATTGGTAAGTTTCGTCAGGGCACAAAGAAATATAGAGCTGAGTATCATCAGCGTAACAGTGAAAACTAACGCCATGCTTCGTAATGATATCTCCCAAGGGTAGCATGTACAGAGTGAACAGCAACGGTCCTACATTAAATTTACATTTAGTCATTTAGCAGACGCTTTTATCTAAATGAGAATACTAGAATCAATCAAATCAACATGAGAACAACAGTACATGTAACAACAGTAAGTGCTGAGTGAAGTCACAGTTATAACAGTAAAGTGCTCGTAGCAAGGATTTTATATATATATATATATATATATATATATATATATATATATATATATATATATATATATATAGCTATGGAAAAATTTAAGAGACCACTTAACATTGATTTCTGAACTTGGAGTGGTCTCTTAATTTTTTCCATAGCTGTATATATATATAAATACACAAATAGATGGAAGGAAAATAGAAATCAAGGTAAGTGCTACTATTACTGGGTCAAGTGCTGGCGAAAAGATACGTCTTTAGCATTTTTTGAAAATGGCTAAAGACTCAGCTGCTCGGATAGAGCAGGTCATTCCACCAGCCAGGAACAGACCCGGAGAAGGTCCGCAAGAGCGATTTTGTGCCCCTTTGTGATGGCACCACAAGCCACCATTCACTTGCAGAACTCAAGTTTCTGGAGGGCGCATAAGTCTGAAGTAGTGAGTTAAGGTATAGCAGTGCAGAGCCAGCGGCCGTTCTGTAGGCAAACATCAGAGCCTTGAATTGGATGCGAGCAGCTACTGGCAGCCAATGCAGACTGATGAAGAGAGGTGTGACGTGTGCTCTCTTCGGTTCGTTGAAGACCAGTCTAGCTGCAGCATTCTGGATCAGTTGCAGAGGCTTGATAGTGCATGCTGGAAGGCAAGCCAAGAGAGCATTACAGTAGTCCAGTCTGGATAGAACAAGAGCTTGGACAAGAATTTGTGTGGAATGCTCCAATAGGAAGGGTCTAATCTTCCTGATGTTGTACAAGGCAAATCTGCAGGACCGGGCCGTTGTAGCAACAAGTAATGGTTGATGACCCAAGTTGAATTGAAAGGTTATGACAAAGTGTTGGGTTGGCACCGACCACAAGCAGTTCCGTTTTTGCAAGGTTCAGTTGAAGGTGGTGGTCCTTCATCCAGGCAGAAATGGCTGTCAGGCAGGCTGCGATGCGACCAGCAACTGTCGGATCATCTGGTTGGAATGAGAGGTAGTGTTGTGTGTCATCAGTGTAACAGAGATAGGAGAAACCATGATCCTGAATGACAGATCCTAGTGATGACATGTAGATGGAGAAGAGAAGTGGTCCAAGCACTGAGCCCTGAGGTACCCCAGTAGAAAGATGATGTGACTTGGACACCTCACCTCTCCAAGATACCCTGAAGGACCTACCTGAGAGGTAAGACATGAACCACTGGAGTGCGGTTCCCGAGATGCCCTTCGACTTGAGTGTTGACAGGAGGATCTGGTGGTTCACTGTGTCAGAAGCAGCAGACAGATCCAGCAAGATGAGTACTGATGATTTTGAAGTCGCTCGTGCCAGTCTCAGGGCTTCAGTGACTGAGAGCAAGACAGTCTCAGTTGAGTGGCCACTCTTGAAACTAGACTGGTGGTCATCAAGGAGGTTGTTCTGTGTGAGATAAGTAAACAGTTGGTTGAATACAACTCTCTCAAGTCTCTTAGCAATGAAAGGAAGAAGGGATACTGGTCTGTAGTTTTCTAAAAGTGCTGGATTCAGAGTGGGTTTTTTAAGCAGTGGGGTAATCCTAGCCTGTTTAAAAGCTGTGGGAAATGTTCTAGTGTGAAGGGAAGAATTGATAATGTGAGTTAGTGCAGGTAGAATTGAGGAGGAGATGGCCTGAAGAAGAGGAGTGGGGATAGGGTCTAGCGGACAGGTAGTAGGGTGATTGGAAAGGATGAGTTTGGAAACATCTGCCTCAGATAGCATGGAGAAGGAGGGGAGAGTTTGTGTGTTTTCTATTAAGATGTTATTGTCAGTGTGTGGTGTGGAGAATTGGCCGCTGATGGTTGTAGTCATCAGCTGTAAGAGTTGATGTGGGAGGGAGGGGAGGAGGGCAAAGAAGAGAAGAGAAGGTTTTATAAAGTGTGTGCGGGAATCAATGGAATTGTTAATTTTGGTGTGATAGTATGTTGTTTTAGCATTGAAGACATTAGTAGAGAAAGAAGAAAGGAGTGACTGATATAAGCTAAGGTCAGTAGGATCTTTAGATTTGCGCCACTTCTTCTCTGCAGCCCTGAGTCTCGACCGATGCTCACGGAGAGCATCAGAGAGCCAGGGGGCAGAGGGGGTGGAACGGGCTGGTCTGGTTAAAAGGGGGCAGAAGTCATCTAAGCAAGATGTTAGAGTGGTGCAAAGAGTGTCAGTAGCATTGTTAGTGGAAGGATGAGAGTAACACATCCAACTCCTCCAAGAAGTTACCTAGCTGACCTGGGGGGCGATAAACAACTACAACATGGATTTTAGTAGGGTAGGTGATGGTAATTGCATGCCCCCTGCTCTCCCCCCACTCACCATCATGAACAGCACTGTGACTGCAGTGGAGTCATTCTGGTTCCCGGGCACCACCATCTCACAGGACCTGAAGTGGGACAACCACATCGAGTCCATTGCGAAAAAGGCCCAGCAGAGGATGTACTTCCTTCGCCAGCTGAGGAAGTTCAACCTGAAACAGGAGCTGCTGAAACAGTTCTACTCTGCCATCATCGAATCCATCCTTTGCACTTCAATTACCGTCTGGTTCAGCTCAGCTACCAAATCTGACCTCAGAAGACTACAGAGGGTAGTCCGGCCTGCTGAGTGAATCATTGGCACAACCCTCCTCACTCTCCAAGAACTGTACTTAGCCAGAGTGAGAAAAAGGGCAAAGAAGATCACTCTGGACCCCTCACATCCAGCACACTCCCTCTTTGAAGTGTTGCCATCCGGTCGACGCTACAGAGCCCTGAACACCAGAATGACCAGACACAGGAACAGTTTCTTCCCTCAAGCAATCCATCTCATGAACACTTGACAAACACAGAACACACAACACTATTACACATTATTGACTTAAAACACTTATTTATATTTCAAATTTGCACACATAACTGTAATAACTTGTCTATCTTGTAAATTTGTATATTATTATTTTATTCTTTTTATTATGTGTCTTGTCTTGTCGCTGTTACTCTGTTGCATTGTGGAGCTTCTGTCACTAAAAAAATTCCTAGTATGTGTAAACATACCTGGCAATAAATCTCTTTCTGATTCTGATTCTGATTCTGATCTGATAACTTTCGAGTCTATTTAGAAGAATATTGTGATCAATAATGTCAAATGCAGCACTAAGATCCAGTAACACTAATAGAGAGATACAACCACGATCTGATGATAAGAGCAAATCATTAGTAACTCTAATGAGAGCAGTCTCAGTACTGTCTGGTACAGTCTAAATCCTGACTGGAAATCCTCACAGATACCATTTCTTTCTAAAAAGGAACATAGTTGTTATGATACTGCCTTTTCTAGTATTTTTGACAGAAAAGTGAGATTTGAAATCGGCCTGTAATTGACTAATTCTCTAGGATCAAGTTTTGGTTTAATAATAGCCAGCTTGAAAGTTTTTGGTACGTATCCTAGTAATAAAGATGAATTGATGATATTAAGAAGAGGATCTATGACATCTGGAAGTATTTCTTTCAATAGTTTAGTTGGTATAGGGTCTAACATACATGTTGTTGATTTTGATGATTTAACAAGTTTAGACAATTCTTCCTCTCCTAAAACAGTAAATGAATTGAATTTTTCCTCAGGGACACTACAGTGCACTATCTGACACGATACTCTAGTAGACGGTTGCATGGTTATAATTTTCTCTCTAATATTATCAATCTTGCAAGTAAAGAAGTTCATAAAGTCATTACTGCTGTGCTCTTTGCAAACATCAGAAGTTGAAGCTTTATTTCTTGTTAATTTAGCCACTGTATCAAATAAATACCTAGGGTAGCGTTTATTTTCTTCTAAGAGTTTTGAAAAATAGGCAGATCTAGCAGTTTTTAAGGCCTTTCTGTACTCAAACATTCTTTCTCTCCATAAAATGCAAAATATTTCTAGTTTTGTTTTCTTCCAGCTGCGTTCCATTTTTATAGCTGCTGTTTTTAGGGCCTGAGTGTGCTCATTGTACCATGGATTAATTTCCTTAATCTTTTTTAAACACAAAAGAGCAACTGAGTCTAATGTGCTGGAAAAGTCAGAGACAATAGTTTCTGTTGCAACATCGAGGTCTTCTAAGCTGTCTGGTATGCTAAGGCAATGAAACTGATCAGGAAGATCATTTATAAAGCAATCTTTAGTGGTAGAAGTGATGGTTCTACCATATTTATGGCAGGGAGGCAGTTTAGCCACTTTGACTAAATGTAGTATACATGAGACTAGATAATGATCTGAGATGTCGTCACTCTGCTGCAGAATTTCAACAGCATTGATATCAATTCCATGTGACAATATTAGATCTAAAGTATGATTACGACAATGAGTGGGTCCCGACACGTGTTGTCTAACACCAATAGAGTTTAGAATGTCTGTAAATGCCAATCCCAATGAGTCTTTTTTATTATCTACATGGATATTAAAATCACCAACAACAAGGTCTTTATCTGCAGCTAGTACTAATTCTGATAGAAAATCTGCAATTTCTTTGATAAAGTCTGTATTGTGCCCTGGTGGCCTGTATACAGTAGCCAACACAAATGTCAACTTACATAATGTTACGTAAAGTACCATAGTTTCGAAGGAATTATATTTGAAAGACTTTTGACTAATACTGTAAATATTACTATAAATTACAGCAACACCTCCCCTTTTGCCTTTCTGTTGAGGATTGTGTCGATAATCATAACCTTGAGGACTAGACTCATTTAAAGTAATGTAATCGTCCGGTTTTAGCCAAGTTTCTGTCAAACACAGCACATCTAGATTATTATCTTTGATAATATCCATAACAATAAGTGATTTTGAAGAAAGGGATCTAATATTTAACAACCCAAGTTTTATCGTTTGTGTAGCATTATTATCTCTATTTTTTATTTGTTGAACATCAATTAAATTTTTATCATTAAATGGGTTTGGAAGTTTTTTGTTTTTACTAATTCGGGGTACAGATACAGTCTGTATTTGATAATATCTAGGGTTAAGAGTTTCTATGTGTTGGGAATTATCTGACTTCTGTAACGTGAGGCAGCTAGCAGACGGTCGGTTTAGCCAGTCTGTCTGCTTTCTGACCTGGGCCGTAGTTTGTCATGTTTCAGCTCTAAGAGAAAAGCAGCACCATCCCGGGAGGGATGAATACCATCTCTTTTCAACAGGTCAGGTCTGCCCCAAAAACTTTTCCAATTGTCTATGAATTCTATATTATTTTGCGGACACCACTTAGACAGCCAGCCATTGAGTGAACACAATCTACTAACTATCTCATCACTCCTGCGAACAGGAAGGGGGCCAGAGCAAATTACAGTGCCTGACATCGTACTTGCGAGTTCACACACCTCTTTAATGTTAATTTTAGTGATCTCCGACTGGTGAAGTCGAACATCATTAGTGTCGACGTGAATAATAATCTTAGAGTATGTATGATTCGCATTAGCCAGCACTTTTAAATTTGCTTTAAAGTCATCCAAAACAGTATCTGAAGCCCTTGCATTCTTACTATCCTCGATTAAAGTTTGGATGCGTGTCTCTAATTCTGAGATTCTCTCTGTCAGCCTGACTATTTCCCTACATTTATGACATGTAAATCTCTTGTCGCTGACAGAGAGAGCTATGGTAAACATGTGGCAGATGGAACAGGTAGCAATGCTGGGAGAGGATGACATGACTCACCATGTTTGTAGACTGATCCTAATTACCACAGCTGTTTGATGAACACGTTGAAAAAGGAGCGCGCAAGAGACTAACAAGTTAACAAGCTAAGCTAGTGCTGTGAACGCAAACACATTGTAACAGCGATTTAGATTCAAAGATTGCAAGCTAGCGACTTACCACAGCTGTTTGAAGAATGCGTTGAAAAAGGAGCGCACAAGAGACTGTAAACAAGTTAACAAACCAGCGCTGCAAATGCAGACGTGTTGTAACAGCAATTTAGATTCAAAGATTACAAGCTAGCGACATCAGATTAGTGTGGTAGGCAATATTACATATAAGGTAATAAAAAAATAAGCAACAATGAATAAAAGTAAGAGATTCAACAAAGCTATACGCAGTTACAGATGCAAACCAATCTCAGCAACGAGGCAGCAGCGAGGCACTCACACTATTTAAGACACACACTCACATATTGCAAAGTCATGATTTGCCTTGATTTGAGCGTTTTCTTGTGGACTGTTTCTTGTTATCGATTGGATTGTTTATTCTCTGTGACCCTTTGCCACCTGCCCTGACATCTACCTGTTTACCGGACTTTGATTGTATTGCCGCTTGCCCTGATCCTTGCCTGTGATCTGATTCTGTTTGTCTGCCGCCTGCCACGACCATTGACTGTTCCTGTTTATGCCTCTGTCTCTGCCCTGTCTGCATTGTAAGTCCTTTTAATAAAAGCTGCAAATGGATCCCATACTGTCGACCCATCATTACAGAAGACTTCGCCACACAGCGATCCAGCAGCTCTCATGCAGATATCCTCTGAATTGACTGCCCAGGCCAACCAGCTAGCGGTACATTAACATTAACTGAACCGCTTGGCTTCACTTACCGAAGAGCTGGTGAAAACACTGCAAGGCCTCCGGTTCAGCCCTGCCGAAGCCGCCACGCCACCGCCCGCTGCTCCCGCCAATCCAGGCTTCGCGGCCTCCCCTACAGTCAACCCACACCTAGCACTTCCAGAAAAGTTCAATGTCACTCCCACCAGATGTAAGGGGTTCCTTCTCCAATGTTCCCTGTTATCAACCAGCAACCATCGCTGTATCCCAATGAATCAAGATGAATATCGTTTGTGTGCTCCTTACTCACTGGCAAAGCACTGGATTGGGCCACAGCAGTGTGGAGAGATGACAGCTCCGTGTTTCCCACCTTTCATGACTTCTTACAAAACTTTAAAGAGGTCTTCGAACATCCCGAAGGAGGCAAGAGCGCTGGCGATCAGTTACTCTCTCTCAACCAAGGTAAACAAAAAGCAGCTGAGTATGCACTGAACTTCCGTACTCTGGTCGCTCAAACGAACTGGGTTGAGGACACATTAAAACTGCTGTTCCAAAGGCGTCTAACACTGGAGTTACAAGCCGAGTTTGCATGCCGGGATGAGGGAAGCTCACTCGACGCTTTCATCGAATTAGCCAATTACATTAGAAAGGATGGTCATATCAAAATCAACTGCCCTGTACAACCTCAGTCTTCCAATTCCAAAGCGGTGAGTTCTCCACATCAGTCTAACCACTCCTCCAATTGCTTCAAAATTCCCATCCAGATTGCAGTTAATGGTCACAGTATATCCACTCATGCCCTACTGGATTCTGGAGCAGCAGGGACAGACACCTTCATCAGAGATCATAACATCTCTCTAACAGACTGTAATTCCCTGCTGACAGTGGAGGTGCTAGATGGGAAGCCCATCGGAGGAGGCAGAGTGGTACATATCACCGCTGAACTCGCCTTGCAAGTAGGAGCCCTCCACCATGAACAAATTCGCTTTTACATCATTCACTCACCCAACAACCCTATGATCCTTGGTCTGCCGTGGCTCAGAACGCATAATCCTCATGTTTCCTGGAAAGATGGCCAGATTGTACAGTGGGACGCTAACTGCCATAAGAACTGCCTGAAACAAATCACTCACCTGCCGGTTCAAGCTGTTTCAATCCACGATACTGACACTGAAAAACTCAACATACCTGCTAAATATGCTGACCTGGCCATAGCAGTCAGTAAAAACAAATCCACTGAGCTACCTCCTCATCGTCCCGGTGACTGTGCCATCGACCTGCTGCCTGGCACCACACCTCACAAGGGCAGAATCTTTCCCCTGTCACAACCCGAGTCAGCAGCAATGAAAGCCTACATTGAAGAGGAACTAGCTAAAGGATTTATCCGCCCATCCACATCACCAGCAGCATCAGGGATCTTCTTTGTCAAGAAGAAAGATGGCGGCTTAAGACCCTGTATTGATTACCGTGGACTGAATTATATCACAGTCAAGTTCCAGTATCCCTTGCCTTTGGTTCCTCCAGACCTTGAACAATTAAGACAAGCCACATACTTCACCAAGTTAGACCTCCTTTGCGCATATAACCTGATTCGCATCAGAGAGGGGGATGAATGGTAGACAGTCTTTTCCACAGCCACCGTTTACTACGAGACCCTCGTCATGCTGTTCAGGCTGTCCAACAGTCTCTCTGTCTTCCAGTCCTTCATATATGACGTCTTCTGTGACATGCTGAATCGCTGGGTCATTATCTACATTGGTGACATCCTCATCTATTCCGACTCCTTTAACCCTCTGGAGTCTGAGGCTGATTTGGGGCCTGGAGAAGTTTTGACATGCCCTGACATTTGTGCTTTTTTCAGTTGTTCATAAACATATAAATGACAAAAGTGTCATTACACTGTATTCAGCACAAACTAGGCTACAATAATATGTAAGGAACATATATGTACATGTTTGGGTTTTGAAGGAATAACATTTATGCATGGTTATTGAAAAAACAAAAAAACTTAAGTCACTGAAATAAGGCCAAAAAAAGTATAGTAAATCTGTGTTCATAAGACTTTAGGGTATTGGAGGTTGTAGACTAGAGTTTTTGCTTCAAAATTATGTAAAAATTATGCTGCTTACTCCTTCATACAAAACAATAGAGAGATTTAGTTTTTGTAAGACACTTTTTGCCAAGAAATACAGTATGCGAGGAGGCGTGAATCACCACTGAAAATGGGCCATTCTCACCTGAGAAGACAAAAGAATTGGATAGTAATGAGCTGAAATGACTTGCATATTAATGAGGCATTTCAGTCAGGTAGGCTGTGAAAAAAACCTTCTGTGATGTCTCAAGCTCATTATGATATATGAAACATACAGAAAAATATTATTACAATATAAAGTAATGATTTTATATTATACTTCAAAATATAATGTATTTCTGTGATGCAAAGAGTCTGAATATAGGCTTTTAGTTTAAAAACATGCACATTTGGAGAAATATTGGATTCTCATATGCTTATGTCAATGCTTATGAGTTATATTTATTTAATATTCATTGGCATTACTATGAGCGCTGGTGTTTTCAATTCATCCTTGAAGTCGGAGGGTGCTCTGTGCATTTTTAGTCCACAAATTCATCTAAAAGAAGAAGAGGCTACTCCATGAATGGAGTTTCCAATTCATACAGCAGCAGGAGGGCGCTAAAGAAACAAAAACTCATCTAAAATTCGTCTGTAGAAGACAAGTAAACAGGAAGTAACTGCATGTCTTCTAGAGATCGCTAACCATGACTTTTACATCCAGATAAACACTTTTCAAGACAATAAATACACGATTGAGATGATGAATGCATGTATTGACTGAATTTGCGTCTGAATAGCGCTGGCTCCGTGGGCGTGGCCGCATTAGCAGATAATGAGCTGAATCACAGATTTCTGACATGGCTCTCTTTTCATACAGATTACATAAACACAGAAGGTTTGTTTTCGATTTGACTTACATGATTTAAAACCTGACATCTTAACGTTTTTTTAGACATAAGTGTAATTTTTTTGTCATTAGTATTCACTAAGTTACAGTTCATTTTCTGAGAACTATCAGATTGGAGTTCGTTCAGAGGGAGATGAGAGATCACGCATCATGTTAGTTTTCTTTATTTTACAAAAAGCACAACATTCTGTTTTTACTCTGAGTGTATACAAATGAAAGAAGATATTCCACAGATTAAAATGGTGTATAACTCTTAATTGTATGTGCAACAGTGACGGAGTATTTTGAGTCTCTTTCACACTGATAAGAAAAAAACCACGGTGGTATCGCCGGCGAGTGTTAAGGGAACCCGTTTAACATGTACGGGCAGTATTACAGAGACTGATACAACATAAACTATTTGCAAAAGCTGAGAAGTGTGAGTTCCATCAAACTTCAACATCCTTTTTGGGGTACGTTATCAGCCGTGAGGGCGTTGCCATGGATGACAGTAAGGTGAAGGTGGTGCTTGAATGGCCTCAACCTCGCACCCTGAAAGAGTTACAATGGTTCTTGGGGTTTGCCAACTTCTACAGGTGGTACACACAGAACGTCAGTGTCGTCGCAGCTCCAATAACGTCTATGACCAAAGCAGTCTGGTTCTCTAAGGTGGAAACAAGTTTTCCAGGAGCTGAAGGAGCGTTTCACCACTGCACCCATCCTCCGTCATCCAGACCCTGAACTCCCTTTCATTTTGGAGGTGGACACCTCCAGCACGGGCATGGGGGCTATTCTTTCCCAGTGCCAAGTTAATTCAGAAAAAATGTTCTATTGTGCCTTTTACTTGAGAAAACTGTCGTCAGCAGAACGTAATTACAATGTGGGCAATCAGGAGTTGCTGGCAATGAAGGCAGCTCTAGAGAAATGGCATCATTGGTTGGAGGGAGCACAACATCCGTTCACCATTCTCACTGACCACAAAAACTTGGAGTACGTGCGTTCCGCCAAGTGTCTGAATTAACGGCAAGCTAGATGGGCCATGTTCTTCACATGTTTCCAGTTTACTGTAACTTATAGACCAGGTTTGAAGAATAGCAAGGCTGACGCGCTGTCACGACAGAACGAGGAGGTGGAATGGATGGAAAACGCAGAGAACATAATTCCTGACACTTTACTGCTCACCCCAGTTCAGTGGGACACCATGACGGAAATTACACACGCAAACGAACAGGCAGCTCCTCCTTCAACATGCCCACCAGAACGCACCTATGTCCCAGTACAGCTCCAGGACAGATTACTTCATCACGTTCACGACTTCCCAAGCTCAGGTCATTCGGGTGTCACAGCCACTCTCCACCTGTTACAAAACCAGTTCTGGTGGGATTCCATGCTAACAGACACCACCCGCTTCATCACCAATTGTTCAGTTTGTCAATACACCAAAACATCACACCAAGCTCTGGCCGGATTGTTACAACCGCTACCCATTCCACAACGCCCCTGGTCTCATATAGCTATCGATTTCGTCACTGATCTTCCAGAGCCTCAAAGCCACACCACCATCCACACAGTCATCGACTGCTTCTCTAAAGCTTGCAGACTCATACCACTTACCAAACTACCCACAGCATTCGAGACAGCCGAACTTCTATGCAATTATGTGTTCCGCTTCTATGGACTACCCGAGGACATTGTGTCGGACAGGGGTCCACAGTTCACATCTCGAGTCTGGTCAGCCTTCTTCAAAAACCTCAATGTCAACGTTAGCCTCACTTCAGGGTACCACCCAGAATCCAATGGCCAAACAGAGCGCAAGAACCAAGAATTAACCAGATTCTTACGCACCTACTGCCAACGCAACCAGACTGACTGGAGTTGTTATCTACTCTCTACAAAAAACTGCCACTGGTGTCACACCCTTTCAGTGTGTCTTGGGCTTCCAACCTCCATTATTTCCATGGTCTGGGGAACCATCCAATCTACCGTCTGTTACTGAGTGGATGCAAAGAAGCGAGGAGACCTGGGATCAAGCTCACCAACATTTACAGCGCGCCGTGAGAAGGCAGGAGATGCAGGCCAACTGACATTGGCGTCCCAATCCCCAGTACACCGTGGGACAATGGCTCTGTCACGAATGTCACTGGAATACTGATCAGTTACCATTCGAGCTACGTTACCCATAGGCCCTCATTCCTGGGACTGATTGCACACACACCTGCACTGCATCACACTCACACTATTACTTGTTATCGATTGGATTGTTTATTCTCTGTGACCCTTTGCTACCTGCCCTGATCCTTGCCTGTGACCTGATTCTTGCCTGTGTGTGTTGCCTGTATTGTCCATGATTCAGTATTTAGTATTTAGGTATAAAATATCTGTATTTAGTGCCTGTAATGTCCATTTATAGTCTTTACACATCAGCTTGGCTCCTTACATGGTTAAAAACCAGTTAATTTCAAGACGCTGGAGTCAAGTCAGGTCATCACGTGGGTCGACCCGCTCAGTTAAACGCTCAAAGTACAAAACTGATTCCAAAAAAGTTGGGACACTGTACAAATTGTGAATAAAAAAGGAATGCAATAATTTACAAATCTCATAAACTTATATTTTATTCACAATAGAATATAGATAACATATCAAATGTTGAAAGTGAGACATTTTGAAAGGTCATGCCAAATATTGGCTCATTTTAGATTTCATGAGAGCTACACATTCCAAAAAAGTTGGGACAGGTAGCAATAAGAGGCCGGAAAAGTTAAATGTACATATATAAGGAACAGCTGGAGGACCAATTTGCAACTTATTAGGTCAATTGGCAACATGATTGGGTATGAAAAGAACCTCTCAGAGTGGCAGTGTCTCTCAGAAGACAAGATGGGCAGAGGATCACCAATTCCCCCAATGGTGTGGCGAAAAGTAGTGGAGCAATATCAGAAAGGAGTTTCTCAGAGAAAAACTGCAAAGAGTTTGAAGTTATCATCATCTACAGTGCATAATATCATCCAAAGATTCAGAGAATCTGGAACAATCTCTGTGCGTAAGGGTCAAGGCCGGAAAACCATACTGGATGCCCGTGATCTTCGGGCCCTTATACGGCACTGCACCACATACAGGAATGCTACTGTAATGGAAATCACAACATGGGCTCAGGAATACTTCCAGAAAACGTCGGTGAACACAATCCACTGTGCCATTCGCCGTTTCCGGCTAAAACTCTATAGGTCAAAAAAGAAGCCGTATCTAAACATGATCCAGAAGCGCAGGCGTTTTCTCTGGGCCAAGGCTCATTTAAAATGGACTGTGGCAAAGTGGAAAACTGTTCTGTGGTCAGACGAATCAAAATTTGAAGTTCTTTTTGGAAAACTGGGACACCAGTTTAAACATTTGATATGTCATCTATGTTGTATTCTGAATAAAATATTGAAATTTGAAACTTCCACATCATTGCATTCTGTTTTTATTCACAATTTGTACAGCGTCCCAACTTTTTTGGAATCGGGTTTGTACAAGACATTCAGATTGACGTTCTGTTTGACATTTGATCAATCAGTTGGTCGTTCGGACGCTTGATTTTGGCCATAGCGCCATAGCAGTCGAGCAACAGACAAGTGACCAATCCTGATTGACGACGTCACGTCACTACTCACATTCTAGCAGAGTATTCCCATTCATTTTTGGTTTGGAGTCTTATTAACTTTTCACTCCTCTTGTTCCTCAGTGTGCTGCCTGGTTTGTTTTGTTCTTTTTGTTTATTATTGTTTTAATGTGTCTATATTCGAGTGTATTTTGGTGTTTTCAATAAAACTGATATATAAAAAGCTTCTGTACTAAAATTATCTTGACTGCTGGTTTATTCCATACATGATATACCTGTTAGCTCATTACATGGGCAAGGTTACAATTACTTGCTTTTCAAATGTTTTTAAATTGATCATCTGAGTGATCCAGCGGGCCCCCAGTTGCCCATCCCTGAAATAATATATGCCTAATATAAATCTGAAAACAGTTGTTCACGTACTTAGTGTGTATATACGTTGAAAACATTGTTTGCATTTTAATTCATGATAATATTCACATTGCATGAACAACTCATTAGCTGACAAACTCATCTCACTCAAATTAGCAACATGTAAGTTACACAGTGTCTTAACCATGACTGGTTCTATTGTTGTTGATATACATTGCAATCTGAATTTGTTATCCATACTGCTGCTGCTTTACAAAAATACTTGCTGTAGCTCGGAGACTACAAAAGCGAGCCTGTTTCCTCTTCAAGAGTTCAGCAAGCTTGTCTCTGTATCCTTACAACATTGTATATGCATTAGCTTCTAATATGCTCAGTATTCAATCTAAGCATCAAAAAACAGGACAGAGAATATTAAGCAAAAAAAAGCACAGTGATATACCATAAAAACCTGTGTACTTATCTCAAATGTTGAATTTCAGATCATTGGGGAAGATGTTATATGAAAATGTTTTTTTTGTTGTTTTGTTTTTTTGTTTTTTGTCAAGTCATGTTTTTCAAACATCTGGGGTTTATGTTGTTTTCTGGGCAGTGGAGGTGTCCTGACATGCCCTGACATTTGAGCTTATTTCTGTTACGTAAAACTTAGTATAGCAGTTTGTGTAAATGTTTGAGTCAGCAAGACTCATCAGTGGCATCTGGTCCCTGTAAAACAACAAAACAACTGTGAACATGCTGATATCAGGAGCAACTAGGGCTGAGTGATTTGGGGGAAAAAATTAATTGTGATTTTCTGGTTAAAACTGTGATTTAAAATTCATAATATGTGCAGTATATATAAAGAACAGGGCTGAATAAAATAATAATAATAACATTAAAAATAATATTTTACTTTACAGAAAACTTTTTATTTTTGCGGGGAGGAAAATGCAGACGGCCTATAACTATAAATCATTTAAAGGAACACTTCAGTACAGTTCACTATATATAATAAGAGTTTGACAAAGAGCTGATAGTTAGCAGATATAGTGGGCTCCACAATCAACAAAAATACAATATTAAAAGGACTTTGATCAGAAAAATAAATAAATAAATATTAAAAATTAGCTACAGTAGATAGCATTATACACCAACAGGAGCCCTTTTAAGTGGCAGATACATTAAATAAAAAAAAATAAAATAAAAAAAACTTAATTAAACCATCATGAGCCAAAGGAGGAGGAAATCAAAAAAGAAGAGAAGAATATAAAAAAAAAGAAGAAGAAAAAGAAGGTTTCGAATATATTCGCAAATCCTGTAGATGTGTGAGGGCAAGGCATTGTTCTATGCTATTCCTTTAAGATTTTCTCTCCAGATAAGCTTTATTGCTTTATTGCAGGGTTCTTGTTCTCAGTTTTGGTCTAGCAGGAAAATCAAGTCTTACAAATAAAAGCTTCAGTGCCAAGGTAAATTACTTGTGTATGCAAACACACCTGACACTAAAGCTCTTTCTGATTCTGAACCACAGAGAAAACAGATTGTGACAGGAGGGAGACGTGCCAGACGAAGGCATAATATGCAAATATATTTTTTGTCACGACACATTATTTTTAACCATGTTCTTTAACCCTCTGTGCTCATTTCTGTTACGTAGAACATAGAATAGCAGTTTGTGTAAATGTTTGAGTCAGCAGGACTCTGACAGGATTTCCTGGTTAAAACTGTGATTTAAAATTCACAATATATAAAGTATATATAGAACACCAGGTTTGTTGTGCCTTGCACATGCTTGTAGGGATGAATAAAATAATAATAACAATAAAAATAATATTTTACTTTACAGAAAACATTTATTTTTGCGGGGAGGAAAATGCAGATGGCCTATAACTATAAATCATTTAAAGGAACACTTCAGTACAGTTCACTATATATAATAAGAGTTTGACAAAGAGCTGATAGTTAGCAGATATAGTGGGCTCCACAATCAACAAAGATACAATACTAAAAGGACTTCGATCAGAAAAATAAATAAATAAATAAATAAATATTAAAAAGTAGCTACAGTAGATAGCATTATACACCAACAGGAGCCCTTTTAAGTGGCAGATACATTAAACAAAAACAAAAAAAATTTATTAAACCAACATGAGCCAAAGGTGAAGGAAATCAGAAAAAGAAGAGAAGAAAAACTGACAAGTTAAAGTCATTAAGATACCTGAGTCAGTAGCCGTGGTCCAAAGCTTCAATGTAAACTATTGCTAACCATCAGGTGGCAAACAGGTGACATACAGGTGTTAAAATGGAGAAAAAACCTTGGGAGAAACCAGGCTCAGTCGGGGGGCCAGTTCTCTCCTCTGGCCAACAGTGCATGATTATGATTCAGGCAGCTTTCATAAGTCCGATTGGGATCGCAAGAGTCAAAATATCTGGTCCAGTTCCATCTAGTCGAAGATCATATTCATCACACCAATATGAATGGTTTGTTGAGGAACTGTGGCACTGGCTGTCGTGTTGATGGTGTCTTCACAGTGGATGATCTAGTTGACTCGATCTCTGCTGATACTTCAGGGCTGCGTTGTGGTCGTGTCCAGGTACAGGTCCTTGATCTCACCTGGATATATCTATCTATTTCTATCTATCTATCTATCTATCTATCTATCTATCTATCTATCTATCATCTATCTATCATCTATCTATCTATCTATCTATCAAACTAAATCTATCTATCTATCTATCTATCTATCAAACTAAATCTATCTATCTATCTATCTATCTATCTATCTATCTATCTATCTATCTATCTATCTATTCTTGGGGAAAAATTTAATGTCAATATCTGCTTCAAGCTATGCAAAACACCGCTCTGAGCTCAACAGACACAGTGTCTGCTGAAACCCAGGGGGGTAACGGTGAGACACCCAAACTGAGAGCTTTCCCGAACCTAGGGTGTCGGATAATTTAAATAAGTTCTAAGACAGAAGGGGGACCATTGTGTTTGTGTATTGTCACTAGCCATTTGTGTGTATTGTCACTTTTCCCCTGTATGGAAAAGTACTGAGTTGCTTAAACATTGGGGTGGGTATAAATGTTTGTGGGATCTCTGTGTCCTGAGTTCACACTCGGGGCAGACATTGTATGGTTGTGTCGACTGTGGACTCTTTCTTGCAAGAAATAAAATCTTTATAAAGTGAATTCTCCTAAGGTTTGTCTCTTACTAGTGATGTCAGCTAATTAATTTTTGCCACAACAATTTTTTTTTAAATAGAATTTGGTTAAATTGAAAATTGAATTGATAGGGATAAACCATAAGGGGAGTCTGAATCTGTGGCAAATGCAGCGTGAACTGATGTTTTTTACGAGGTAAAAAAACAAAACAAAAAAAAACTGAAATCACGTGGGCGAATAAGAGGGACTGAGTTGTGTGCGGTCCAGGGACTGAGTTGTGTGCAGTCCCGAATAGGGCGCTATTGAGAGCGTCCGCCCGGCTGATCTTGGGTGAAGAGATCAGATCTGTACGGAGACGTCCAACAGATTAATAGCGCGCAGGCGAAAAGCCACAGAATCAGACTGCCAATATGGGGAAATCCCAAAGCAAGCTAGCTGAATACGAGACACCGGTATTTTGTCAAATGAGAAAATTATATGGCCAAAGATGCATGCAAGATATAGAAAAGTTGATCAAATATCATGATTTCCCAAAAGAAGGAACACTTAGTAGTACAAGGTTGAAAACGGTAAAATTGTCGATCGAAGAAGGGAGTGACATAACGAAGGGTTGTGCTAAAAAACATGTATGTGGGAAATGTGAGAAAACAAGAGACTAGTGATCCGGAAGACAAAGCAAAGAAAGAAAGGTGCGCAATCATATGTTTTACGTTCCAACACACATGCACAAGCCAGAATGCTGGAGTCAGACGGGGACTTCGATCTGAATCCTGATACCCTCACAGAGAGCGACGAGGAAGATGAAGAGGAAGATTTTGAGATCCAGAGTCCGAAGAAAACAAAGAACTGGGACAGAACTGCGAAGGAAGAGCGGGTGAGCATCACAGCACCCATGGTGGAAGTTATGGGAACAAATTCAATAGAATTAGTATACCGCCCTTGGAATTTAACCGACATGAAAGAGGCGATGGCCCACCTGCCGAATCCCGACGACGCAGGGGACCGTTTCGCCACCGAACTGATGACATTCTGCCAAGAGTTCAGCCTAAATGAACTGAAAGAATCATGATGGCAAAGCTGGGAGGAATGAACTGGCACAAGATCAGCGCAGAATTACCAGCAGCAGATCACAGACGAAGTCACGTTAACTGGCATCATGCTTCAAACGACGGATATCGAGCAGCTGTGACGGGACTGACTGAGACTGTGAGGAGAGCATTTCCAGCGCGCATTGACATGTCCAGAGTGAGCCACTGCCGTCAAGAACCAGGTGAGAGCGTTCAAGTTTATTATGAGCGACTCTACAGTGTGTTTTGCAAGCACAGCGGGTTAAAGGAACCAGCAGATCGTGGCGACAGACCAACCACGTGGGAAAGTTGTTTGGCGAATAGTCTTTTGAATGGACTGAGACCTGAGATTTCCCAAGTCGTTAAAAACAGCTATATTGAATGGACTGAAGGACGAGTAAGCACCATCATGAAACATGCCTTGCACGCGGAAGATGAGCTGAGGGCAAAGAAGGAAAGGTCAAGAATAAAAGAATTGCAGTTGGCAGCCGTGCAAAGGCCGCAAAGATTCAGCGGGAACATATGGGGACACAATTCAGATAAAAATGGCTGTTATCTGTGCGGAGCTGATGACCACATTGTTCGTGAGTGCACGAGATGCAGGAAGTGCAAAATGGATGGACATTGGGCAATAAACTGCCCTGAACTGCGAAAGGCTGACTGAGGAAAAAGGATGCGGAGAGCAGGAGGAGATCGGGTGGACCACGGCCAAGGATGCAAAAACCGCCGCAAAGGGAAGTACACATTTACTAATATCAAACACACACACAAACGCACCCACACCTGAACACATGCACTGATAATGCAATGAAAAAAAAAAGAAAAAAAGAAAAAAAAAAAAGAAAGAAAAGCTTGCACCTCTTTGTGTGTTTCTGAAACAAACAGAGAAGATTTTGACAAATGTTTGATTATGTATAGCAGTAAGGGATTTTTAAACATGCCTGAATATCCCCTGCTAGTTGAAGGGACAATGATTTCATTTTTGGTAGACTCAGGGGCGACCCGATCTGTTTTGCGATCATGTGACTTTCCATGTGAACCAGCGCTAACAAACAAAACACATGGTTCTTTGTCTGTATCAGGACATTATATAACAGAACTGTTCACTGTGCCACTAAAGTGTGAGACGGAAGGGGGCCACATGCTGAAGCATGCATTTTTTAACTTCAAAAACATGCCCAGTACCCGTTCTGGACCAAGATTTAATGTACAAATTAAATTTGGTAATGGTTGCAGATCCCTCGGGCATTGTAGTGAGAGAGGGTGAGCAAATGTATTTGAAAACAGAACCAAAAATGGGTTTACAATTGGCACATAACCAAAACTGAGTGGCCAAAAACAATCTGTGAATTGGGAAAAAATAGAACGCTGTCATTTGGTACAGATTTTATGATGCCTGACAATTTGCATTGCACGTCACGTCGCAACAGAACGAGATACTATGAAAAAAAAAAAAAAAAAAAAGGGTTCATGTCTTCTGTTCTTTTGCAGCTACATGGAGACAGAATGCGACCAGTGGGTTATTTCTCTGGCAAACTAGATCCAGTAGCAGCAGGCCTGCCGCACTGTCTGAGGGCCGTGGCAGCTGCTGAACAGGCTGTGATGGCCTCTAGAGAATTTGTGGGGTATTCTGACATGACATTAATGGTTCCGCATGCCATTTCCATGATTTTGCAGAAACAGAAGACATCACATTTGTCAACAGCACGATGGCTGAGGTATCAAACAATTTTGCTGGATATGCCAAACATCACGGTCAAGCGTTGAAGAGTGCTGAATCCTGCCACTCTCTTTCTAAAAGAGGAGGATGGGGAGGAACATCATTGCTGTTTGACTGCACTCAAACAGATATGTACCCCGCGCCCTGACATTTCGGACACACTGCTCGAAAACAGTGAGCATATCCTGTTTGTGGATGGCTCTGCGTTCAGAGATCCACAGACAGGCCTGAACAAAGTTGGTTACGCGGTGACCACTGAATTCGAAACATTGACATCTGGCACATTGCCATCAAATTTTTTTTAGCTCAAGCGGCGGAGCTCGTAGCCCTGGCAGAAGCATGAAAGCTTATGGAGGGTAAAAGTGTAACGATTTACACAGATTACGATACGCGTTCAGAGTTGAGAATGATTTTGGGGCTTTATGGAAACATACAAAAAATTTTTTATTTTTTTTTAAATCTGATGGCCGGCCAATTCTAAATGATTCTCTTGTGTCTACTCTTCTAGACATAATTCTCTTGCCAAAACAACTTGCTATATGTAAATGCGCAGCGCATATTAAAAACAAAGATTTCATTTCAACAGAAAAAACAAGAGCAGATATGGCTGCGAAGGCCGCGGCAGCACAGCAGTCAAAGGAACCAGAATGTATTTTATTATCTGAAACTAACACAAATGCTTTGACTTCCTTACAGAGTATGCAGGCATTTGCTACAGTAGCGGAGAAGAACCTGTGGAGACGTTGTGGCTGCAAACTTGAGAATGATGTGTGGATGAGCGTGGATGGCAAGCCTTGTTTACCCCGACATTTTTTTTTCTCTCATTATGCTAAATGCTTCCATGGGCGAGACCATGGAGGCAAAGGGGCTATGGTAGGGCAGATGAAAGACATGTTGTTCACAAAGGGTTTTATTGTGTTAATGTACATGAGAATGAGAAAAAGAACCAGAGTAAATCTAAGCCCATTTGAAATTGTTTTGGACGACCGCCCTTTATGGGAATGAGAGGGGGTAAACAACAGTTGCCATCCACAGATTTGTGTGAGCACAATATGTTGAATTACCACAAAGAAAAGTCTTCTCTGTTGTCTAATGTCTGTGTGTAGGTGAAAGATGCTCAGGGGAAACCGGCTGAGACTCCCTTGCACAACATCAAGCCGAGAGATTACATGGTGATAAGGGACCTGAGGAGGAAGAGCTGGAAGCTGGAAGCTGGCTTGGGCCTTTTTTGTCGTGCTTCTGACGACACACCGCCGTCAAGGTAGCTGAGAGAGCGACGTGGGTGCATGCGAGCCATTGCAGAAAGGTCCCACCAGTGATCGGAGAGGAGGAGCCGAGAGGAGAGGAGCAGGAGGCACACGTCTGTGCAGGCAGAGATCAAATATAGACATCGTTTGCCACTATCATCTCAGGAGCAGAGACAATGGCACAACGTGGTGCTGAGCCAAAAAAGTAAAAAAAAAAAAAAAAAAAAAAAAAAAGCACATCAAAGAATAATCTTCCTCACACGTTCTGGACGTACAACTGTGCGATCCATTTAGCCAACTGTAAAGAATGGAGCAAGTGAGACCGTGGCATCGGTTTCGAGTGCCCGGAACGTGTGGCATGAAGCAGCATTCGAACCTGACATTCCCAGCTGGGATGAAACGGCGTAGATGGGAAATGAAGGAGCAGGAAAAGGGGGAACAAAACCGGAAGTGGACGAGGCAATGACAAAATGCCAAGGGAACAAGGCCTGCACTCTGGCACTGCTGCAGAAACAAGAACCGAAGATAAACACCAGCTGCTGGCTTTGTCTGCAAATGTCTCACGCCTGGAAGGCAGTACCATTGACTGTTGAAACAATAAATGAAACTGACTGTCTGATCCCAAAGCAGATGACAGAGGTGCTTAGAGCTACAGCGGACATCGAGCAAGGGAAGATTCCAACAAAACATCCAACGTCTGCCTGCAAGAGAACGCAACAGTACAATCACACAGAAATGTTGATTCCACCTTTGAGAGTGATGCATGTTAAAGGAGATGTGTGCGTGTGCTCACAGAGACTGAAGCTGAACGTGAACATAGGGTGGTCTGACTGCAGAGTCAGAATTGACTTCAAGAATTCAACAACAGGGAACTGCACAGCGGTGATAGGCGGTATCAAAACAGACTTTACCTGCCCGTTTAGCAAACTAGGTGACACTTCACCTGCGGCAGTTTGGGGTTGTGGTGATTGAGGATATAATTTCATGCCACAGAAAGATTGGACACATTGATGTTACCCAGCTTTAATGAATGTGGGTAACAAATCTGAGAGTTTGGGGATACTGGCTATGTTACACTGTGTTGCCAATTTTAAGTAAGAGTGATGAGTAACTTAAAATTGCTTGTTTTATTATTACTTTTTATTATTATTATATTCATATCTACACATTTTAAATTTTTCTTGTGAGTTATCAAAGAATGATAAAAGGGGGAATTGTTGGGGAAAAATTTAATATGCCAATATCTGCTTCAAGCTATGCAAAACACCTCTCTGAGCTCAACAGACACAGTGTCTGCTGAAACCCAGGGGGGTAACGGTGAGACACCCAAACTGAGAGCTTTCCCGAACCTAGGGTGTCGGATAATTTAAATAAGTTCTAAGACAGAAGGGGGACCCATGTGTTTGTGTATTGTCACTAGCCATTTGTGTGTATTGTCACTTTTCCCCTGTATGGAAAAGTACTGAGTTGCTTAAACATTGGGGTGGGTATAAATGTTTGTGGGATCTCTGTGTCCTGAGTTCACACTCGGGGCAGACATTGTATGGTTGTGTCGACTGTGGACTCTTTCTTGCAAGAAATAAAATCTTTATAAAGTGAATTCTCCTAAGGTTTGTCTCTTACTAGTGATGTCAGCTAATTCATTTTTGCCGCAACACTATCTATCTATCTATCTATCTATCTATCTATCTATCTATCTATTTCTATCTATCTATCTATTTCTATCTATCTATCTATCTATCTATCTATCTATCTATCTATCTATCTATTTCTATCTATCTATCTATTTCTATCTATCTATCTATCTATCTATCTATCTATCTATCTATCTATCTATCAAACTAAATCTATCTATCTATCTATCTATCTATCTATCTATCTATCTATCTATCTATTTCTATCTATCTATCTATCTATCTATCTATCTATCTATCTATCTATCAAACTATATCTGTCTGTCTGTCTGTCTGTCTATCTTTTAAACTACTAAACTAAAATTTAATCTTTCAAACTTCAAACTTTTAAAACTACTTCAAACTGTTTGTTTCTACTTCAAACTTGTTTCTGGCTAGGCTTTTTCAAGCCAACTTAAAGTTTGTCTTCAAACTTTTTTATCTAGTTACCTACATGTATTTACTATACAGTTACAGTTATGGTTAGAGTTTAGTTTAGGGTTAGTTATTTGTAATTATGCATAATTTACTGTTATTACTATAGTAAGTTCATGTAGTAACATTTTAATCACTTGTATTCTATGTATCTTATGCACTTTATTTATCTTTTTGTTAATAAAATTTATTTTATTACACTTGTGTCTTCCTTGTGCTGATAATACAGAAGAGGCTATACAAGTTAGCAATCTCACTAATTTTTCAGATAAATCAGCTGACCACTTTACGTTAACTCTAAATGAATGAAAAGCCCCTGTTGAGAGTGTTCTTATACTGGGGGTAGTGGTCATCTGATGTACGCATAACCACACCTTAAGAGATGTGTGATCCAAAAATCACAACGTCAGCGGTGACGTGAGTACAAATCCCTATTTTACTTCACATCCTTGGATGGACAAAGTAAAAATCACTACAATACTCAGCTCTATTTCTTCGCACCCTGACGAAACTTACCAATTCAAATTAAATTAACAGAATGTATATCTGATATAAAAAACTGGATGACCAGTCATTTCCTACTACTAAATTCAGAAAAAACAGAGATTTAAATTTTTGGACTGAAAACTACTTCTCGTAATAACCTAGAATATTGTCTAACACTTGATGGCTGCTCTGTTAAGTCTTCGTCGTCAGTTAGGAACCTGGGTGTGCTCTTTGATACCAATCTTTCATTTGAAGGCCATGTTACTAGCATCTGTAAAACCGCTTTCTTCCATCTTAAAAATATATCTAAACTACAACATATGCTCTCAATGACAAATGCAGAACAGTTGGTTCATGCATTCATGACCTCAAGGCTAGATTATTGTAACGCTCTACTGGGTGGTTGTTCCTCCTGCTTGATAAATAAACTACAGCTCGTACAAAATGCAGCAGCTAGAGTCCTTACTAGAACTAGGAAGTATGACCATATTAGCCCAGTTCTGTCAACACTGCATTGGCTTCCTGTTAAACATCGTATAGATTTTAAAATCTTGCTACTTACTTATAAAGCTCTAAATGGTTTAGCCCCCCAGTACCTAAGTGAGCTCTTAATGCATTATAGTCCTTCACGTTTATTGCGATCTCAGAATTCAGGCCAGCTGATAATATCGAAATCAACCGCAGGCGGTAGATCCTTCTCCTATTTGGCACCTAAACTCTGGAACAACCTTTGGGATGCAGACACACTCTGTCAGTTTAAATCTAGACTAAAAACACATCTCTTTAACCTGGCATACACATAACACATTATCAATTTATATTTTCAAATCCGTTAAAGGATTATTAGGCTGCATAAATTAGGTCAGCCGGAACCGGGAACACTTCCTATAACACCAGATGTACTCGTTACATCAGAAGAAGAATGGCATCTACGCTAATACTAATTTTTCTGTTTATCCTCAACTGGATTGAACTGGAATAAATACTTTGAATGTTGCGATCCTATCAGACTTATGATAGCAACCTGATCATAACAAAGCACTGTTCGCCAGAGGAGAACTGGCCCCCCGACTAAGCCTGGTTTCTCCCAAGGTTTTTTTCTCCATTTTAACACCTATTTGCCACTTGTTTGCCACCTGATGTCACCTGATGGAGTTTGGGTTCCTTGCCGCTGTCGCCTTTGGCTTGCTTAGTTGGGGACACTTGACATTTGACTTGACATTTGATATTCAACAGTATTCTTGACAGTTATTCAACAGTAGGGCTGGGTACCGAACTCGATACTTTTTAGGTACCGATCGAACTGCCTCGATACTACCGAGTATCGAAAAGTGTCTTGTCATTCGGTACCAAATTTCGGTACCTCAGAATGGAGCCGATCGAGGAGAGCCGCGGAGAAATGCTTTCGCTGTCTCGTTGAGGAGCAAGTAACGTTGCGCTACATTGTTATTTATATCTAAATATATAAAACTATACGCGCGAGAGAGACCCTATGTGCGAGAGGGCGATTGAATCAACGGTTTCGTTTTCAGTTTATCTCCGAATGGACGGGTGAGAAACGGCTGTTTATGTGAGCAGCCGGTTCACTACAGATAATACTGTTAACAGAAAACAAAAGTGTCGCACTGCCTGCAGAAACAGCGGAACGCGCAATGTTTTTTAGACTAGTTATGGACAGGTACAACACACAGCAGCTTTACCTCAGCGTTCGTCCCTCAAGTCTATGGAAACACGCGACCGGTTCGTGACAGGCTCGTTCGCCTGCACGAGCACAGGCTCTGCCTCTGGCTCCAGAACGCGAACAATTCTGCTGAAAAAGGGGTATCAGCGTCCTCCTGATACTGCGGATAATTTGCGGGTCGGGCCAAGTAATAAAAAAATAACATTCAAATTAATTGCGGGTGGATGAGAGATGAATCATTAATGTGTTGATTTTAATGAAGACACAGAACTCTTATTTCACGGTAAGACGCAACGAACTTGCGTCACTCTTACTTCCGCTTTGATCTTGTTAATAATAATAAATTTTTTGAAGAACAATTGCTGAGTGATTTAAAAAGAGCCTCACATACTTAATTTTTTGCATTGAAAACTAAACTTTATTAAAACTATTTGCACTGATTTATTGTGTTGGGTAAATTTTGTTAATTTGTGCTTTTTTTGTTCTCCGCAGTGGCTCAGGACAGGAGATGAGTCTTTGAGTCTGATAAAAAGTCAACAAAGTTAAAATATAAAACCAAAGATTTTTTTGAGGTTATGTAATCTTGTTTAAACAGATTTTTTAAAACTGGTACCGAAAAAGGTATCGTTTAGGTATCGGTATCGAAGTCAAGGTATCGGTATCGTCTCGGTATCGAAAATTTTTGAACGATACCCAGCCCTATTCAACAGTGCTTTGATCTGCCTGCATTGACACTATTGTTTAAGAGCTGCTGTGCAGCCAAATTATGTACCAGTTATCAATGTAAAGCTGCTTTGACACAATCTGCATTGTAAAAAGCGCTATATAAATAAAGGTGACTTGACTTGACTTAATAGCCATAAGAAAAGTTAGCATCTTCATCGTTAACAGCTTGTCAGAAACTGACTCTAAAAGCCAGAGATGGGCACTTGAATCAGAGACTCAGACTGGAGTCGCACTCGAGTCGCATTTTAACAGACTTCAGACTCGGACTCGATCTGAAATGACTTCAGACTTGACTCAACTCGGCACAAAAGACTCGGCACAAGAGATTATTTTTAAAAACGACTCAAGTCTTTTACCCTTTACTACTGATATAATAAATAATAAATAGTTTTATAATATCTGCGTCACATATATTTCCTTACGTGTTGTGGTAGATCGGAGTCTTGTCATAGAATTTGATTACATATGTCCGTGTATTGCATGTAACACCCAAATGTCATAAGAGTCCCATAAAACATGACAGGAGCTACTGTGCCATATGTTCTTTCGTTTGAGTTTATTATCACGTCAGATCAACTAGATGCACAGAATGTGGGAAAACAATTAAAGACACCGGAACAACATCATCAAATTTTATGAGACATCATATCCACAAAAGTTAATCGCATAAACTCACACAGCTAACGTTAGCTATTATACTGTGGTGTAGCTTTGTAGCCAGTTGACTGAAGCATATGTTTAATTTAATATTTTTTTATTTCCAAGGAGAAATGTTATGTAAATTTAGTCAACTTCAGCAAAACTTGTATCAAATTAATTTTTCATTAAGTTCTGTATTCAATTGTTCCGATCGGGAGTTCCTATCAATTGTTGTAGGTGGGGCCTTAATTAGTGAGACACCGAAGGGAAATATATCGCTTCTCCTTTAAGCGTTCGTGCTCAGACGCAAGGTGTATGCGGACTGAGAAGCAGGTAGTTTTCTCTCTCACATAAATCCTGCATTAACTGTCTCTTTATAGTGTGATCGCTACATTTATGATGTTAAAACACTGTTAAGAGTTTCTGTCATAACTTGCATCCGTGTGATTAGCGTATTTTCCGTGAAAGTAGTACTTTTGACCGTGTTAAAAGTTTGCACGTGTATTTTTCCATGCAGGAATGAGAGAGTAGGCCTGATTGTGTGTATACTAATATTGCCTCACGCTACTCTGTTTAAGGTATGTTGTTTTAATCTGTTATTAATTTAAATGTTTATTTTGTAATTTGAATTTATTCGCGAGTTGATTTAGAATGCATATATACTTGAGTGTATACTCCATACTAACTTCCTCGTGGTACATTTTCATGCTATGATAGTGTGTTTGTGCAAAAAAAAAGAACTTTGTTGTACACAGTGATTTAACAATCAAATGTTGATGCAATTTAGAGTTTATAGTAAATGTTACATATGCATTTCTATGAGTTTACAGCATATTTGGATGCTAACTTTTGCAAATGTTATGTATTTAATGTTTAATATGTTTTTACTTTTACGTTGTCATGTTATGTGAGATAATTGAGTACTACATATACCCATGTTAAATATAGTTTATAGTTTAAGCGTTCGTGCTCAGACGCAAAGTGTATGCGGACTGAGAAGCAGGAATGAGAGAGTAGGCCTGATTGTGTGTATACTAATATTGCCTCATGCTACTCTGTTTAAGGGGAATAAACCCATCTGAGTCCATCATCCCATTCGTGGTGTGGTTGTGTTTCCATGGTGTCTGGAAGTTACCACTTGAAGTCTGCTACTTCTAACTGGTGCCGTGACTCTGATCCATTTGGTCAGCCGCAGCCGATCGCCGGGGTCAAGCAGTGTGCTGTGACGCGTAGATGCTGTACCGCATGGCCAGAGGATCTATGCAGCGGATTTTCAAGTGATATTCAGACATTTGCACACACACACTTTCATCTATCTACCGTGAAGTTCCACATAATCCCAGACTGAGTCGTACACTTTACACGCACATGCGTTCTGGACATTTGCACGTATTGGACGTTGACATTTACACTTACACTTACATTCCATCTGAAGACTGTGGGTTCTCAACTTCTATATTTCATTAAGTGTTTTCCACATCTGTAACCTTTGTACATTTACATATTTTATTAGTTTGTGTTCTTTTATTTGGAATTCAATTTGTTTTACCACACAGTATGGCTGGAAGAGGTCGAGATACTTCCGATATATTCACTCCATTAGCTGGGAGGGGTAGAGGTCTGTATAGTGTAAGAGAGAATACAGGGACCCTACCAAAGCTGTTATTCCCAAATACCGTGTCAGTGACACAAGTAAATCCTCATCTTGAGTTAGTACAGCCCAAATGTTCCACTCCTTCTGATGGTAGCCTAAATGTCACACAGCAGCTACGAGAGTTAATAGGAGAGCTGGGTAGTCAGATTGGGGAGTCAATCATCAGTCATTTGCTAGCTAGTCCGTGTGTAGCCAACCCATTACCCACTAGTCCATCAGAATTAACAAAGACTGAGCTCCCACCTGAGTCCCCCAAAGTCAACTTTATAGTGAGGTCTGACATCAAAGAACCACCTATGTTTAAAGGAGATGAGAGTGACAAGTACACAGTCCAACAGTGGATAGATGTCATGGAACTGTACTTGCATAAAAGCAGCTGCCCCAAAACGGAGAAAGCTGACACAGTCATGAGTCACCTCCTGGGAAGAGCTAAGAATATAATCAAAGTGGGAATAAAAAGCACTGCTCCTTCTACTCCAGCTAGTGTCGAGAAAATTTATGACATGTTAAGACACTACTTTAGTGACCACCCTGTGTCACTTCTGCCATTGGGAGATTTCTACGCAACACAGCCTAAAGCTAAAGAAAGTCCCGTAGACTACTGGGTGAGATTGAACTCTGCAGCTGAACGAGCTAATAGCCATTTAGAACGTAGTGGAGGTAATATGGAGAACATGAGTTCAGAAATAGCCATGATGTTCCTACGAAACTGCCCTGACCCTGAACTGTCCAGCGTGTTTAAGTGCAAACCTATGAGCAAATGGTCAGTCGAAGAGATACAGGAGGCTATCGATGAACATCAGAGGGAAAGTCAGTCTCGCAGAATTCCCAGTACAGTTAAGCCTCGCACCTTTCAAGTATCGACAGCTACTGCAGTCCCTAGAGTTGAAGTTATGGAAGGTGAAATCACTGCCATTAATGCTGCCGCATTCACTCCAAGTAGCCATCCCAAGACAGTTGATCCAGTCTCACCCAATTCTGATGCATTAGAACGTGTCCTCAGCATGTTAAAGTACTGGAATGAACCAGTCAGCCGGTACACAATCCTTCAAGGCCCTTTCAAACACATGGAGCTCACATTCAGTCTTGCCGTGTCTGTGGGGACACAAGGTGCCTTATCTGCATGAGGGTTGGAAATCTGCGTAAAGACTGTCCTAATGTTACAGAACCAGCTTCCCAGCCGAACGTCACATCACACTCTCAGGAAAACTAACCTGCTCGCATTGGGGAGGGGACGATGTGAGCAGGAAGAGTGAAACCCTCAGCGATTAAGAAGTTCTTTTGTTGTATGAAGAAAGCTGCAAAGCAATTCCTGATAAAAGTGTCTTATATCAAAATGTGATGAAGTTGGAAAGAGGTGACAGCCTATTTTACACTGATGTTGTAATTGCAGGGGCCCAAGTTACATTATGTGCACTGCTTGACAGTGGATCCATGGCATGTACCATGAATGGGGAGGCTGAACGCAAGTTGAAGAGTGTTGGAGTTGTGCTCGCACCCAGTGAAACACACCCTGATATCGTCCTTGTTGGTTGTGGTGGTGTCAGCATTCAGCCTGAGAGCATTTACCAGCTTGAGATGGAAGTGTACGGGCATGCAGTTAGTGTTCCCACTCTAGTTATTCCTGGTCAGCGAGATGAATTGATCTTGGGCAGTAATGTTATCAAGTACATTGTCAGCCAGATGAAGAGTACACATGGGTATTGGCGTGTCCTGAATCGACCTGAAAGTTCAGGTAATGATGACATTATGCAGTTTTTAGACATGTTGTCTGGTATCCACAGGTGGAAAGGGACTGAGATGCCCAGCAAGATAGGAACAGCTAAGCTTACCCAAGCCGTAGTGCTGTGTCCTCAGCACGAACATCTCGTTTGGGGCAGGTTACCTGCTACCGTATCTGTTTCCAAGGGAAGTGCTGTCCTCATTGAACCTGCAAAGTCACATAAGAACATGGTCATCGGGCGGTGGTTGCATCCATGAGTGATGACAGATGGGTCCCCGTCAAAGTGCTGAATGCTACTGACAAGCCCATAATTTTGCGAAAGAATACGAAGTTGGCTGATGTATTCCCTTGTGTAGCTCTGGAGGACTTGGACATCAGTCCCCAGCACCCAACCAGTCTTGAGCTGAAAGTCATGCACCAAACGACACATGTCACAGTTGTTGACAGTATGCCCCCTGAGTTAACCCTCTGGAGTCTGAGGCTGATTTGGGGCCTGGAGAAGTTTTGACATGCCCTGACATTTGTGCTTTTTTCAGTTGTTCATAAACATATTAATGGAAAAAGTGTCATTACACTGTATTCAGCACAAACTAGGCTACAATAATATGTGAGGAACATGTATGTACAGGTTTGTGTTTTTGAAGGAATAACATTTATGCGTGGTTGTTGAAAAAACAAAAAACTTAAGTCACTGAAATAAGGCCAAAAAAAGTATAATAAATCTGTGTTCATAAGACTTTAGGGTATTGGAGGTTGTAGACTAGAGTTTTTGCTTCAAAATTATGTAAAAATTATGCTGCCTACTCCTTCATATAAAACAATATATTGATTTAGTTTTTGTAAGACACTTTTTGCCAAGAAACACAGTATGCGAGGAGGCGTGAATCACCACTGAAAATGGGCCATTCTCACCTGAGAAGACAAAAGAATTGGATAGTAATGAGCTGAAATGACTTGCATATTAATGAGGCATTTCAGTCAGGTAGGCTGTGAAAAAAAACCTTCTGTGATGTCTCAAGCTCATTATGATATATGAAACATACAGAAAAATATTATTACAATATAAAGTAATGGTTTTATATTATACTTTAAAATATAATGTATTTCTGTGATGCAAAGAGTCTGAATATAGGCTTTTAGTTTAAAAGCATGCACATTTGGAGAAATATTGGATTCTCATATGCTTATGTCAATTTTCTATACAGAGGAGTTATATTAACTTAATATTCATTGTCATTACTATAAGCGCTGGTGTTTTCAATTCATCCTTGAAGTCGGAGGGCGCTCTGTGCATTTTAGTCCACAAATTCATCTAAAAGAAGAAGAGGCTATTCCATGAATGGAGTTTCCAATTCATACAGTAGCCGGAGGGCGCTAAAGAAACAAAAACTCATCTAAACTTCATCTGTAGAAGACAAGTAAACAGGAAGTAACTGCATGTCTTCTAGAGATCGCTAACCATGACTTTTACATCCAGATAAACACTTTTCAAGACAATAAATACACGATTGAGATAATGAATGCATGTATTGACTGAATTAGCGTCTGAATAGCGCTGGCTCCGTGGGCGTGGCCGCATTAGCAGATAATGAGCTGAAACACGGATTTCTGACATGGCTCTCTTTTCATACAGATTACATAAACAAAGAAGGTTTGTTTTCGATTTGACTTACATAATTTAAAACCTGACATCTTAACGTTTTTTTTAGACATAAGTTTAATTTTTCTGTGATTAGTATTCACTAAGTTACAGTTCATTTTCTGAGAGCTATCAGATTGGAGTTCGTTCAGAGGGAGATGAGAGATCACGCATCATGTTAGTTGTCTTTATTTTACAAAAAGCACAACATTCTGTTTTTACTCTGAGTGTATACAAATGAAAGAAGATATTCCACAGATTAAAATGGTGTATAACTCTTAATTGTATGTGCAACATTGACGGAGTATTTTGAGTCTCTTTCACACTGATAAGAAAAAAACCACGGTGGTATCGCCGGCGATACCGTCAGACCTCAGAGTGTTAACCCTCTGGAGTCTGAGGCTGATTTGGGGCCTGGAGAACTTTTGACATGCCCTGACATTTGTGCTTTTTTCAGTTGTTCATAAACATATTAATGGAAAAAGTGTCATTACACTGTATTCAGCACAAACTAGGCTACAATAATATGTGAGGAACATGTATGTACATGTTTGTGTTTTTGAAGGAATAACATTTATGCGTGGTTATTGAAAAAACAAAAAACTTAAGTCACTGAAATAAGGGCAAAAAAAGTATATTAAATCTGTGTTCACAAGACTTCTGGGTATTGGAGGTTGTAAACTAGAGTTTTTGCTTCAAAATTATGTAAAAATTAAGCTGCCTACTCCTTCATATAAAACAATATATTGATTTAGTTTTTGTAAGACACTTTTTGCCAAGAAACACAGTATGCGAGGAGGCGTGAATCACCACTGAAAATGGGCCATTCTCACCTGAGAAGACAAAAGAATTGGATAGTAATGAGCTGAAATGACTTGCATATTAATGAGGCATTTCAGTCAGGTAGGCTGTGAAAAAAACCTTCTGTGATGTCTCAAGCTCATTGATATATGAAACATACAGACAAATATTATTACAATATAAAGTAATGGTTTTATATTGTACTTTATAATGTATTTCTGTGATGCAAAGAGTCTGAATATAGGCTTTTAGTTTAAAAGCATGCACATTTGGAGAAATATTGGATTCTCATATGCTTATGTCAATTTTCTATACAGAGGAGTTATTTTTATTTAATATTCATTGTCATTACTATAAGCGCTGGTGTTTTCAATTCATCCTTGAAGTCGGAGGGCGCTATGTGCATTTTTAGTCCACAAATTCATCTAAAAGAAGAAGAGGCTATTCCATGAATGGAGTTTCCAATTCATACTGCAGCCGGAGGGCGCTAAAGAAACAAAAACTCATCTAAAATTCATCTATAGAAGAAAAGAAAACAGGAAGTAACTGCATGTCTTCTAGAGCTCGCTAACCATGACTTCTACATCCAGATAAACACTTTTAAAGACAATAAATACATGATTGAGACGATGAATCATGTATTGACTCTGAATTTGCGTCTGAATAGCGCTGGCTCTGTGGGCATGGCCGCATTAGCGGATAATGAGCTGAATCACGGACTTCTGACATGGCTCTCTTTTCATACAGATTACATAAACACAGAAGGTTTGTTTTCGATTTGACTTACATGATTTAAAACATGACATCTTAACGTTTTTAGACATAAGTAGACATAGACATAAGTTTAATTTTTCTGTGATTAGTATTCACTAAGTTAGTTCATTTTCTGAGAACTATCAGATTGGACTTCGTTCAGAGGGAGAGGAGAAATCACGCATCCTGTTAGTTTTCTTTATTTTACAAAAAGCACAACATTGTGTTTTTACTCTGAGTGTATACAAATAAAAGATATTCTATAGTTTCAATTGATATATTACTTATGTCTCTATGACAAAAAATGACGGAGTATTTTAAGTCTGTTTTGCTGCAATGTGAAAAAAACCTGCAAAACACGCCGGCGCGTTTTCAGACCTCAGTGTTAAGCCTCCATAGTAGACGGAGTAAACTCGGTCTAAGCGACCTTGACATTGATTCTTGTGAAGTGTCACAGCACTGGAAGGAACAACTTGTGCAGCTCATATGCAAGTATGAGGATGTTTTCTCAAAGAATAAACTCGATTGTGGCAAAGCAAAGGATTTCTTCCACCGAATACATCTTGCAGATAGTCGCCCCTTTAGACTTCCTTACCGACGTGTGCCACCAGCACATTACCACAAGCTCAGACATGTTCTTTCAGAAATGGAGGAGCTTGAAATAATTCGTAAATCCTCCAGCGAATGGGCCTCCCCGCTGGTGCTCGTCTATCTTTTGTGTCGACCATCGGTGGCTGAATGCTCGTACTACAAAAGATGCACATCCTTTGCCACACCAGGCAGATTGTATAGCTGCGCTTGGCAGCAATGCCATATTCAGTGCTATGGATCTTACCTCAGGATTCTACAATATAGAGATGGCTGAGGAAAATATAATTACTGCGTTCACAACACCTATGGGGCTCTATGAATTTAACAGGCTTCCTCAAGGATTGTGTAACAGTCCTGCAAGTTTCATGCGTCTCATGATGGGCATATTTGGAGACCAGAACTTTGACCATTCTTTGTTACCTAGACGACCTCCTAGTATTTGCACCAAATGAGAGTGTGGCGTTGAAGAGGCTTGAGCTGGTGTTCGGCCGCCTGAGAGCTCATGGTCTAAAACTTGCCCCGAAAAAGTGCCACCTGTTGCGTCAGACTGTACGGTTCCTTGGGTACGTGATTGATGAGAGAGGTGTAACAGCCGATCCTGACAAAGTACAAGTTATTACAGCAATAACTGAGACAGACCCCTAAGCCCCTATTCACACTAACTGCAGCACCGAAGGGACAAAAGAAAGGCACAAAACGTGCATGTCAGAGGTTGGTGACAGAACCTTACAAAACCCTGTTGGAGAAAGCCAGTCACTTTGAAGATGTAGTACAGCACACCTTCCGAATCAGTGCTAAAAATCAGAGTGTTAACCCTCATTCTCCGGCCAAGGTCCAAATCCTCAGAGGAAGTGTCGGCCATACTGATGAGCCAGGTGGAGTGGAATGCAGGGCCGAATGGAGAAGTATATCATTAGCTGGCTCAGGATGTGCACAACTTGGTTCCAGCTGGTCAGAGTGCGTTGCCAGTATTTACACTGAAAGAGTTTCAGGATAAACAGACAGAAGATCATGTTTTGTCACAAGTTCCTATGTCTCTCGTGGCAGGAGGCCATCAAGACGCAAGAGGACAAAAGAGACACTGAAGACCCTGAAAACTCTTAAACAGTGGGAAAAATTTAAAATGTTAGATGGAGTTTTGTACCGTGTGTGCAAAGATCAGCTAACAGGACAGAAATGTTGGCAGTACATTGTCCCAGCTTCACTGATCGAACAAGTCCTGCAGGGGGTACATGACAATGCTGGTCACCAAGGCCAGGCCAGAACACTTCATTTGACCAGAGAAAGATTCTTCTGGGTAGGCATGGAGCGAGACATCAGAGAGTATGTTAAGTGCTGTAAGCGCTGCGTGGTAAGCAAGACACCTGAGCCAGAAGCGAGGGCACCACTCGAAAGTGTAAAAACAACCAGGCCTCTGGAGTTGGTGTGTATTGACTTCTGGTCTGCAGAGGATCGCAAGGGCGGGAGTGTAGATGTGCTAGTGGTCACAGACCACTTTACGAAGATGGCACATGCCTTTGCTTGCAGCAATCAGTCAGCCAAACAAGTAGCCCGCCAACTGTGGGACAGATACTTTGCATCTACGGGTTCCCAGAGAGGATCCATGCTGATCAGGGTGCGAACTTCGAGAGTGAACTTATTCAGGAGTTGATGCAGCTTGCCAGTGTCAAGAAGTCGAGGATGACAGCCTACCATCCTATGGGGAATGGACACACTGAGCAGTTTAATTGCACACTAGGCAGTATGATACGAGCCTTACCCCCAAGAGTCAAGCAAAAATGGCCTCAGATGTTACAGACACTGACGTTTGCATATAACTGCACCGCTCATGAATCAACAGGTTACGCACCATTTTACCTGATGTATGGAAGGATCCCTCGTCTGCCAATAGATGTTATGTTCCACAGTGTTGGAAGGAATGACGACATCACAGACTACGGCAGCTACGTTGCAAAGATGAGAGATGATCTCAAGGAGGCTCTTAACTTTGCTCAAGTTAATGCCAGTGCAAGTCAGCAACAACAGGCTGAATTCTAAGATAAAGATAAAGGAAGATAAAGGGGTGTGACATCGCGGAAGGAGACCGAGTGCTGTTAGCCAACAAGGGTGAAAGGGGACAGAGAAACTGGCTGATAAGTGGGAATCTGTGCCCTATGTGGTAGTTTCTAAAGACCCCAGATGCCACACTTACCGTTTCAAGAATACCAGTTCAGGTCAAGAGAAGGTAGTACACCGTAACCTTATGTTGCAAGCCAACTTTCTGCCGCTTGAGGAAGGAGAAAATGAGTCTTTCCATGAAGACTCGTTAAGCAGTAATGAGAAGTCCGGTGAAACCTTGACACAGAGTTCAGAACTGGGGAGCGACCTTCCTGAAACAGAGCGTACTGCTGAATGGGTGGCTTCCTTACCTGACACGGATGACTCGGTGGAAGGGAGAGGAGATCCAGAGGAACAGGAGAGTGTAATGGACCCTAGAAAGCCTGAGAGTAAATCGGATGACCTGGTCCCAGGGTCTGAAAGTAAATGCCCTCATTCAGACTATCGAAACATTCCATCAAATCCAACAGACTTTCAAGCCAGTGTACATATGGTTGATGAAATCCCCAATGCTAAAGAGCAGCCCAGATCCACCAGCACCTTGTCCATTTCCAGTGCACAGACATGGGTTGGCAGGTTAGTTAGACCTGTAAATAGACTGATACAGAATATGACTCAGTAACATCTTTGACTGTGTTGTGATTTGTTCTCTAAGTCACTTTTATTTTGAGGTTTCAAGTTATATGAGCATAGTCATAAGAATATGAGGCAAGCAGAAAAAGGTCATTTGAGTCAAATTGAGTCATGTATAAGGCACCTCTTGAGTAAAAGAATAACTTTCTTTCATTCTTTGTCCCGTGATGTTCGGGTAACATGTATGTTGCATGACGAAATGGTGTGGTCAGTAACAAATGACTTGCCTTATTTGCTCCCTTATTGAATTGACAGAAGTGTAGTAGCACAAGTTTTGTGAAGTTAAGGGGGGAGTATGTAGCCAGTTGACTGAAGCATATGTTTAATTTAATATTTTTTTATTTCCAAGGAGAAATGTTATGTAAATTTAGTCAACTTCAGCAAAACTTGTATCAAATTAATTTTTCATTAAGTTCTGTATTCAATTGTTCCGATCGGGAGTTCCTATCAATTGTTGTAGGTGGGGCCTTAATTAGTGAGACACCGAAGGGAAATATATCGCTTCTCCTTTAAGCGTTCGTGCTCAGACGCAAGGTGTATGCGGACTGAGAAGCAGGTAGTTTTCTCTCTCACATAAATCCTGCATTAACTGTCTCTTTATAGTGTGATCGCTACATTTATGATGTTAAAACACTGTTAAGAGTTTCTGTCATAACTTGTATTTGTGTGATTAGCGTATTTTCTTTGAAAGTAGTACTTTTGACCGTGTTAAAAGTTTGCACGTGTATTTTTCCATGCAGGAATGAGAGCGTAGGCCTGATTGTGTGTATACTAATATTGCCTCACGCTACTCTTTTTAAGGTATGTTGTTTTAATCTGTTATTAATTTAAATGTTTATTTTGTAATTTGAATTTATTCGCGAGTTGATTTAGAATGCATATATACTTGAGTGTATACTCCATACTAACTTCCTCGTGGTACATTTTCATGCTATGATAGTGTGTTTGTGCAAAAAAAAAAAAAGAACTTTGTTGTACACATAGTGATTTAACAATCAAATTTTGATGCAATTTAGAGTTTATAGTAAATGTTACATATGCATTTCTATGAGTTTACAGCATATTTGGATGCTAACTTTTACAAATGTTATGTATTTAATGTTTAATATGTTTTTACTTTTACGTTGTCATGTTATGTGAGATAATTGAGTACTACATATACCCATGTTAAATATAGTTTATAGTTTAAGCGTTCGTGCTCAGACGCAAAGTGTATGCGGACTGAGAAGCAGGAATGAGAGAGTAGGCCTGATTGTGTGTATACTAATATTGCCTCATGCTACTCTGTTTAAGGGGAATAAACCCATCTGAGTCCATCATCCCATTCGTGGTGTGGTTGTGTTTCCGTGGTGTCTGGAAGTTACCACTTGAAGTCTGCTACAGCTGCATGGCTCTTTTAAATTGTCAGCCTGTTAAAATATGAACAACAACAACAAAAAATAGACTTTAAACCTAGCACTACATTTTATCAGTCTTTTCGTATTATATGCAGCTTTTCTATTTCTTAATGTGTGTCTATAAGAGAGCGATAGGAAGAGATATAAATCCATTTATTACTTAAAGCTCATATTTTAACGTATCACAATCAGCATGTGTAGTTTCCTATAGACATTCTTAAACATTTCGAAGTTTGATATTTTCTGATAATGACTGTTGTGACGAGTCTCTCCTTCCTGCTGTGGCCGGCCGGTGGGTGTGGCTGGGAGCATGGCCGTATCTACCATTGAGGACACCGAGGTCATGTCCTTGGTATTTTTTCCCTAAATTTCAAATTAGTCAAAGCTGAAATCCAGCAGTGATGATCAATGCCAAACACAGAACCCGGTCCGTGTCTGAATCCATATGTCGTCTGTATTTGCCATGGGCGTCGGAACCATTGTATGTGGGTGGGACAAGACCCACCCACTTTTTAAGACCAATGATATTGGACCCACTCACTTTTACCATCTCTAATCCCCCCCAGGCGTTGCTACTCCACAAACCACCAACAGAGCATAAAAAATATCAAAAATAAAAATGTTTTTTAAAACATTGCCAAGTAAAACGCTGCGTTTATAAAGAAATGTCTCTTTACGACCACAACAAACGGGACAATTTCAGACACGCATTCCACCTTCGGCTCAGCGCCAGGCGCAAGTCAAACAAGCGCGGAAAATGTAGCTTCATTTGAACAACAGTGAACTGTGGTCAGATGAGATGTTGTCAGGCTATGTCAGTAAAACTCCAATCAGCTGTTAGGCTATAGCCTACTGTGCTCGAAGCGTGAACTCAAGAATTGCTCGCGCAAATGTGCGGCGCGTGCTGCATATTACTTTAATTATAGCTTAACTAAAATGCTAAAGAAACTACGGGCATGCACCATCATTATTCTGAGGTAAATGAAGTCATGGAATTACCAAACATGCGATTAAGCTGCCTCAAAACTGTGCATGCATGTATATATTTGTTGACATGGTTTTAAAGCTATTGTTATCCAATTTGTTGGCCTTAAAACGTCTTAAAATGCATATATGTACACCAAGGAAATCTCAATTTTCTCGGGGGACCATGCCCCCGAACCCCCCTAGCAGAACACATTTTGTGACCTCGGTAAATATAAAACCCTGCGTACGGCCCTGGCTGGGAGACTCATCAACGGAACTATTTCCTCCTGTTCTTCCCCTATAAAGTTTGGATTTTGTTTGGTGTGCGGTGGCTCGAACTTGCTCTTGGTGGTTTTTCCCCTGACTTTTGTTTGTTTATTTTGATGTTGTTCATTTGAAATTAGTTCTGTCTGACACTCTGATCATGTGTCTGACAGAAGTTGCTGGTTTTTGTTAATTTCTTGTTTTATATACTTTTCTATTTATGTTAAATAAATCTTTTGTTGCAAACAAACCATCCGATTATGTCCTCCATTTTCATTTGTCACGGCAGTGAGCCGGTCGTGACACTGTCGTCAATAACAACAAAGCTATATAACAAACTGCTTTATAACAAACCATGACTCACTGGCGCCATCTTGCGTCCACTTAGCGACTGTATTGAAAATGACTGCTCGTGTTGCCAGGACGACTGTTTTGTACATTGTAATGGATTATAAAGTAACAAGCTGGATACATTATCCTTTACATCATAGGACCTTAATTTCAAATAAAACTGATGATAGAAAAATCATATTATTTTGTCTATATAATACAACTAGGATAAAAAAATAGGATTTGATTATGAGAGAATTTTTTTTAATGACTCGAGACTCGACTCGACTCGACTCGGACTCGTGACAGAAGACTCCAGACTTGACTCGGACTCCAGATAAAAGACTCGTGCACATCTCTGCTAACGGTTCAAAGGGGGTCTCAACCAGGCCCTCTAGGACTATTGCTAGGTCCCATGAAAGGAAACTGGTTCTAGAAGGAGGCTTAAGCTGCCTCGCTCCTCGTATGAAACGAGAGAGCAGGACATGCTTGCCAATCAGTGTTACCCAAATGTTTTTGTAAGAATGAACATGTCAGGAATGTCAATTAGCTGGAACTACCCTAATACTGAATAGGCCACAGAAGACTTGAAAAAAACAACACTGAAAAATGGAAATTAATGGAGCCAGGTAATTACCCTCTTGTTGAGCAGTAGTCTAACCAGTTTTCTTGCAGTGAAAATGCCTTAAGGAAACAACAGTACTATAAATATGATCAAAGAACCCAGTTGGTTTCAGACTTCATCTGAAGACATTACCAGACGATTTTCCTTCCTTGACATAACAAATACACACGAGCACTCCAGGTGAGACACCACTTTAAAATGATACGAACAGGTTATGCTATGACACTGTGGATAGCCACCTTCAGATTATGAGGTGTTTAGACCTCAACAGAATACAGGAAGACTCAATGTATTTGTCATTTCACTACAGGCAATGGTTAAACATTATTTATAGGACTGCATTCAGTGAAGGAAGGATTTATGCCTTGTTTATGGATTTTTTTAAACACTGAATTAGAATTCATTTTAAAGAATTTTAAAACAATATGAGAACTAATGAACTCAGTAACAAGTAAAAAGATTTTTAGAATGATAAAGCAGTCTGTCATGTTTGGACTATTTGTTCATGTTTATAGTTTGTTTTTGATCAGTTTTGATCATCTCCTTTCTGTCTTCTTGCTTCAGCTTCCTTGTCTGTTTATCAGTTCACCTCATTTGCCTGTCTGTTGTATCCTAGGTTAAAGCAGAACTAAGTAACTTTTTTACCTTCATAAACAGTTTTCTAAGTCCTTAGGATGGTTAATTGACTTGTAGTGGTGTGTTTGAGGCATACACTAACCACATCTGGCACGTCTACGCCAGAAAACAGCACTTGCAAGTTGAGCTGCACCGACCCGAAACAATCTCGCCTCATGTTCACGCTCACGCGAGAGTGACAAAATGCTTTACGGTAATTCAAAAACAATGTATATATTATTACTTTATAAGACAATTTCGAAAATTACCCACCTCCATCGAGTGTACTGTATTTGCAAAACTACTGCGCTGGTGAGCGTTGTAGTCGTTGTAGTCCAGAGCTGCGCTTGGAGTATTTACAACAGTGTGATTCACTGAAGGAACCTGTAGGGGGAGCTTCACAAATCTTACTGAGTTCTTACTGATTGTCCTCAGTTCAGGTGTGTCTTATTAATTAGCCTCGTTAACTCCTCTATTTGCCTTGAAGCCCTCAGTTTCAGTCCGGTCTTTGTCCTGTGTTTTTTTATGTTGTGATATGTTTGCTTTGCCTTCCTTGTTATCTTCCTTGTGGATTATCAAGTAATAGGCTTGTTTGAGATGAGCAAAATCTGCGCAGAACTGATCACCGTGAGATGCATGCCGGTTAGAAATGTGTCCGATGATGGGCCGCCTTGCTCTGATGTCATGCCGGCGTGTGTCAAAAAACTCTCGCGAGGGCGAGGCGGACTCGTCGGATTCTGCAGTCGAGCGCAGTTGCTCTCCACTGATTGCGCTGACCCAAAGCATGATGGGAAACGACTTGCTGATGACACAGCTTAATGCTTATTGGCTTAAACAACCGTGATGTATTGATATTTTAAAACTCTAATATCATGTTTTTATGTGTAAAAATAATGTGCAAATATTCCCAAACTCTCTGACAGTGCGATCTCTAATTATAGACATGTTTTTATATATTTTTTTTTTATAAATGACAACAATCACATAACCCATATAAAGTAAAAATGATTGATACACACATCTTTCGAATGGAAATAAATAACAAGTACTTTGGGTGTATTGTTCATTGTTTATTTTCATATGAAAGCAACAGAAGTTAAATTACATCCAGTTTATCAGCAACACAGCGCACGAGTGTGAATCCCGCGATATCCGCCTTTGATCTCGTAGGTTCTGATCCACTATGAGAACAGAGAAATGTCCGTCTTGTTCGCGCTTTTTTCACTCCTCCCCTCACTGCAGCCGCCTACTCTCGGCTGAATTTCAGGCGAGCATCTCAAACAAGCCTATTGACTGAGTTTGATTGTCATTTGCTTTCATCATGTTTATCAACACCAGCAGATCATGACATAGTCATTATTAAACTTTGAATGTATAAATATCCCCATTCATTGTTATTTATTGCAGTCATGGCATCAAAATCCATTGAAGTGGCAGCTCTGGGAAGACCTCTGTATCCTGGTATGCTGTATGACTGCCGCAGTGATACCTTCATTTCAGGTGCTGTAAAATGCTTTTTATTCCCTTTTTCACCCAAATGTGAATCAACAAAACAGTACATGTGTGGTCATTTGGAGACATAAGATGAAGCACACAAATATTAACCCTCAGGGGTCTGACGGTTTTTGGGGCTCTGGAAAAGTTTTGATATGCCCTGACATTTGTTTTTTTTTTTGTTTTTTTTTTTCAGTTGTTCATAAACATATCAATGGCATAAGTGTCATGACACCAGTGGTGTAGTCTAGTTGTTTGTAGTGAGTATACTGTGATTTTTACCTCACAGTCTGTCACCTCTCACCCGTCCCAGAGCGACACCCCATAAGCACCAGCACACTCACTAATGCATATAGTGTGCATCTGATCTAGGATACATGTAATTGAGAGCTTTCTGAAAGATTATGATTATGATTATGTGTGTGTTATCAACATGTCAATTTATTATCAGCAACACAATACTTTAACAGCCCATGACATTCACAGCTGGAGAGACTGGACTGATTTTCTACTGTTTGGTGTCAATCACGATCTAACTCAGCCAGTTAAGAGCTACATTTAGCCTTAGATATTATATGAATATGGTCCCTGGAGCACAGGCTTAATCAGCTGTCAAGTGTCAATGCACATTTAAGAGTGAAAGTGACAACTATTATTACACTGTAAGAAATGCTGGGTCAAAAACAACCCAAGTCAGGTTGAAAATGGACAAACACAGCAATTGGGCAGTTTAAGTTAACTATTGTGTAAAAATTTCTGTATTGCTTGCTTAAAATGAACCCAAAATATGTTGGAAATTAACACTTATTGAAATGAAATATAATATTTAAACAATAAAGCTTTTATCACTGCATGTGCTGTGTGTTTAACCTACATTTTTCTGCGTATCCAATTTAAGTTCCGGTTCGGTTTAAGGGCAGGTCCGGTTCCAGAATCAAATCATTGAGGGTGCTTCTGAAATAAGTGAGGGTGCTATAGTAAAGTGCAGATGTAATGTATAATCAACAGCTCCACCATAATAAGAATAGCAATGTGTAGTGAGACATTTGTCATTTTACAAATAATTGGAAGAGAATTTCAAAAATATTGATACAAAAATTCTATTATTTTTCTAGTCTGCATTTACATTGCTTATTATTTTTATTATTACATATTTTTGTCCTGTGTTATGGTTATGGTAGCAATTTTGAGCATGAATCCTGCATTTATATGTAGAAATCACTTCTGAAACTGAGTGCAATTGGACATCGGTTCTCTCAAGGCATGAAAAACAAAACTTATATGTAATACATTCAGAATTTTAATATAAAGCATGCAAAGAGAGTCATTGTGAGATATAGGCTACATGAGTATTGTATCTTTTGATATAGTTCATAAAATAAAACGGTACGTTTTGAAATCATAATTGCAGTGCATTGCTTTGTTTTAAACCCCCAACATCTTACTTAAACATTCTTCATTAAACCGCACTTATCCAGTTGTTTGTAATAAGCTATGTCAATTAAAAATAAATAAATAAAAAATGAAAAGTAGTTTCAATTAGCTAGCTACTTTTTGATAGTAACTTGTAGTGTAGCTAACTACTTTTTCAGAAGGGTAGCTTGACTGTAGTTTATGAGAAGCTTGTAGCTTGTCAAACTACAGTTCAGAGTAGCTTCCCCAACCACTGCACGTTTGTGTGCATTTGTTTTGTCATTTTAGTGGAAAGAATAGAACCTCCGCGACAGCGCTAAGCGGGTCCGTGTACCTTTTGGATAATTTTTCTTGTTTTTGTTTTAGAAATGGATTAACAAAGAAACCATTCATTTATCACATATTCAACCCTTCTCATCAACATAAAATAAACAAATCTCAAGTCATTTTTCATAGTTCATATTTTTGTTTTATTCACACCTTGTTCTAATCCGCCAAAAAAAAAAAAAATGGAAAAACAAAACCAAAATGGATAAACATCTTAAATATTTGATCTCTACATGGGTGGGAATAAAACACCCCTTTCCACTGATTGGTTCAGCTCCATGCAACAGAATAGACAGTGACTTGATACATTTGTACGGATTATTACAGAGTTTATTGCAACTACATTTAATCTCGTTTTCATCAAACAGCCAGACTAATAAATGGCTCGACACAACCCGTACCAGAGCAGAGTCTAGACCGAGCTTTCTTCTGTATACACATAAATTGTTGTGAAATACTAATTTATCGTATTAAATGTTAATTTACGTAGCATCTGCTCTCACAACTACCCCTAGCCTACCTATTTGGCACACCGCTGTTTTATTTAGCTGATCAACTCTTGAAATCTGTGTGCCAAAACTGTACGACTCACTGGACAGCGCAGAGAGAATGTAGTTGTAGTGAAGGGCAGAGCAGCTGTCCTGCCTGTTGTTTTAAACAATACACTGACATCAATTAATACTCAGTGTTAATGAAATAAACTTACTCAAAACAAGGTTTTATGTATTTTTTTCTGCCAGCTAAACTTCTAAAGCGAAGTCACAGATCATTGTGCCACGCTCAGCATAGAGTCTTTGAACAAATCGATTGAGTGATTCACCAGCCATACGGCCCTTTTATTACTAATGAATCAGCGTTTCGAGTGAATCGATTGAATAAAATGACTCATTATGTGTTCGCTGTGTGAATGCATTTATGGACCTCTCTGAGCAGCATTAAATTGTGTAAAAACATCTAAACGCAACTTCAAATTTATTTAAAAAATGTTGGTATTTTGCTTATTAATTCATGATGGTGATAGATGGCAATAAATATAAATATAAATCTCTGGTTCTATTGTTCAGAGTGTTATTTCATAGTCTACCCAAAACAAGTAAATGAACGTCAAGAACGCCGCATTAAAAGTCTTCTGTTTTCAGTTAAAAAGGTGTCATTTAAGTTAATAATTAGTGATTTTTACAACAAAAGTGATTCAATCAAAAACTTTAGCTCGATTTTAACTTTATCTTAGAGCTGCTGTAAAGCCAAAACAAACTGTCTATTAATTTTCCTATTATCACAGTGAAGCTGCTTTGAATCAACCTGGTTAGTAAGAAGCGCTATATAAATGAAGATGACTTGACTTGACCCCTGAATCAATTCTGCTCTGCGCTTCAGTACAATATCTTATACATTCTCCCTCCGCGCTGTCCAGAGCAATAAACTCTGTAATAATCCGTACAAATGTACAAAGCAACTCTGTAGCACTAAAGTGCATGCTTGCAGATAAGATCAATCTGTTCCTGTTCTGGAAGTGGTGAGTTAAGATTCTTGAATTCAGATAATAAGTGTGCAACAAATGTTGGGAATGGTTCTCCTTAAGCTTGAACGCGGTCAAGAATACCTCTCCACACCCGCTCTTGGTTATCCGAAGGAAGAAATAGAAATAGTCTTGAACAGGGTGCAGAACTGTGTCCAAGATGTAACGTGTGAACTCAGTACTATAAATCACTTCCTGGACTCTTTAGCTAGGAAACGTGGCAATTCAAGCAAAATTTGAGCATCACTGAGACCCAAAGAAGTTCTGTAGGCATTCATGAGAAGAAGCCAGTCATCAGGTTGAACTTTTCCATCGTTCACAAAAACTTGGGGTTCCAGTCTCGATTGGTGCAAGACTGAAGCCAAGGTTCTGGTTGCATTGTTCAATTCAAGAGAACTTTGAGCCAGGCCAAAAGCTTTTTCCGTTCTGGCGTTCATTGCCCCTTCAAAGGACTGAAGTCCGTGTTTTTGACCAGTTTGTGCTTGAGCGAATGGGGTTGACGAAGCAACAGGCCTGATTTGTGAAGGCAACTGGTATAAAGGAGGTATGTTCAAGTTTTGTGTGCAACTGTCAATAATACCTCTCTGTAGATCAAGAGACTCACTCAGGCATTTCCTCAGCATCGCCACTTCCTCCTTCAATGACTCAAGCTGCGTCTCCAGGGGATCTGCTGTTGCTGGCACTCTCAAAGCATGCAGATTGGTCAGTTAACTTAAAAGTCTCGTCCTCAACATGTCTGTTCATTGCAACAAAATCAGTTTGTGTCAGAGCAATATGAAATTCAAAGCAATAAATCAGAGAAATGATATCCAACATTAATGTTGAACTTGTATCAATTTCTTGTATGTGCATAATATAGCAACAAAGCAATTATAAACAGAAAAACTAACCATATAATAAATGTGTTGTGCAAAAAAAAAAAAAAAAAAAAAAAAAAAGTCAAATTCCCGATTACCTCAACGAACCACAATCCTACGTGCAGATTAAATCCACGGAAATTGTATCCATAACGACATAAATCCACTAGAATGTATAGAAATATCAGCAGCGTCACTCACACAAAATGTCCGCTGCAGCGTCGGGCAGTTCACTCTGTACGCACTGGAATAGGCCTCGAGCAGACTCACGCATGTCGAAGAGGAAGATTGCAGTATTTTCGGCGTCACTCATCACAAACCAGTTCTGCATCCGTGCAAACCTCTTGAATTTAGACAGACTTCACAGAGTTCACATAGGTGTAACTGGCAATTACACAACCGACTCTTTATTCCCCATGGAACTTGTGTGACTGTCTGTCACGAATGTTGTGCCATCCACAGCATTACTTGCTAAACAAAATAAATTAAAAGGAGCAACAGAAAAAGACTGAAAATAACCCGCATACATGCAGTGCTCGGATAAAGAGCTCAGAACCCAAGAGGCGACACTTTGATAATTTTTGGGTAACAGTCACTAGATGGCACTCCAGTAGCGCGGCCGCCATTATGGGGTGAAAATACTAACTGGACCATTGAATCCTTCACATCTTACGCACCCAAAAATCAGTGAATTTCACTGCCAAATCAGAAGCGCAATAGAACAGTCAGCAGTAAATTATATAAGACAATACAACATTTACTGTAGGATCATACATGTTTTA